>NW_015506063.1:1228-6454 GCF_001515645.1 Sinocyclocheilus grahami | reverse complement strand
TGTTACATTAATCAGTGTCTAGCACACCTTCCTAAGGAAAGGATATGGACCAGAAGACATTGCAATTACTAACTGATATTTAGACAGACTTAAAGAAGTTCCAGATCTATACTTGTGCCCATATTATTTCAGTTATTTTGCCTTTAATGTAAATAAACATGTGCAAACAATATACTTGCTCTTGTGAATTTATTTGGATGTTAATTACATTGTGCAAGCTGTCTCTTTAATACCGCGTGGTTTACATACATGTTGCTGCTGATTGGGATTTTCTGCCCAAACCGAACCCCTACTACAGTTAAAACAATAAAATTTAGCATTTTGATCAACGCTTATTTTAAATTTTTATAAGGGGCAAATTTAAAGCTCTTTCATACACCAGTCATATCGACTAATTTCATGGTAGTGTAGCCTACGTCTTTCAAACTACCCATGACTGACTCGTTCATTTTTATAAGAAAGTTATAATACGCTGAAACTGATTCGAGAATCGTCTCCAACTATTCATACCAATTCGTTCATAATAATTTCCCCAGCCAAATATTGATTATGGGCTTCGCACCTCTGTAATTTTCAAACCTCTGTCATGCTTAATAATTATGACAGGAACATGGCAACAGCTCGCGTCGCAAATTTGATGGTGGGAATATTATAAGACAAAAGGTTATTTAAACATGAATTTTAAAAGTTTAAAATGGACAAGCATATAGGTCTCTTCCATAGACTGTATAAGGTCTCTATCTTTGTATCTTGTAATGCTTTCCTGTAGCTCCCACAAGGGAGCGATATTTAGCTGATAATGTTTTATAATACATATTAGTAACACAAGGTAATAACTTTTTCGCACTTTTTATATATATATTGTGATATATTTTTAAATAGTGTACAGCCGGTTATTGTGAATAAGAGAGGTTTCATAATATGACTCAGGTATTTGTCAAAAGAAAAAGGAGGTCCGTGTTGCTGTTCATAAAAATATCTCAAGATGGCATTGTTTCTCCTTTACACTATATCTACAGTTCTACTTAACTGTCTGTCGTCCAGCCAAGGCACAGTACTTAATGACTGATTCAAATTCATGAGTCTGTTATTACTGTAAACGTAGAGCTGGAAAAGTGTATGCCAAATTGTCATGGATGTTTAATTCATCTCATGAATTATTCAGTGCATGTCCTCCATTGTCTTGTACCCCAGTCAAAGTCATTAAAGGTTGAGGTATTAATTAGTAATGAATTTGTTTCTGTATTTTCTTTTCGTGGTGTTTTTCCATTATGCAACTAAAATAATGTTTTGCAATGCACTTACGCGTGCATGCATATGTATGCATTACTACATAGCACATATATATTTGTATTTGCTTGTTTGTGTTCATGTGTTCATTTGTGTGTGTGTGTGTGTGTGTGAGGTATAGCAATATTAGCATGCGGCGCCTGGATGTCCTTGCTAGATTTGTAATAAGCAGACTGCATGTATTATTCAGGGCTGTGTGGACAGGTCCCACTCTGCTCCATGCTCTCTCGTCCTGGCACGTCCCCCAGGGACTGGACGCCTAAATTACTATTTCTATTTGATATATTCCCATAGCCCAGCCCTTAAAATGCATAGGGAGAGAATGGTGTGTTGCGTGGGGGTCACTATGTAGCGGTCACTCTTTAGAAGTCAGAGGTGGACTACTGGATACAGATTTATGCATTCATTCCTGTGATATCATAAAACAGCAATGTCACCTTTCTTCAAGTATGCTGATCTGAATAGGTCGGAAAGGGAAAATTCTGTTCAATTGAATTGTGCCCACATTTTCTTTTTTTTGTTGAATCTTCTTGAATCTCGAATCTGATGTTGATATTGAATCTCGAATGTGATGTTGACACATGATGATATTATATTATCATTCTGATGATATCAGAACTGTGTCTCACCCTAACATTTTTTTTACTTTATGACCCCCCTCCCTCATCTAAATGAATGTGAATCCACCTCTTCTGTTGAGCACGTCATTGTTTTTATGAATTGCATTTTTTTATGTATTTAGAATGAATTTGTAGATTCAGACAAAAAAGAATGTCATTGACCAAGTATGCTTACTAAATATAAAACTTCATTAAAAAAATAAAATAAGCTACTTTTCCTAATAAAAACATTATTTTGGAATCTTTCATTTGTTCAGGCAGCCCTGGAAAAAAAAGATATGGCTCCTTTTGAAGTAAACATGTTTTAGAGTCTGGAGTAGTTTCATTGGTTTCTCTCCGGATGCTGTTTCATGGCCAGAGCTGTGAGCTAATTACACCTTTGTTGCTAATGTTCCTGCCAATAAACACTGTAACTGAGGTCAATAGTTTAGCAGGGCCTTTTTTTCTCCATTTATTTGGCCTGTTAATGATAGGATATCAGATTCCGATCTCTTTTTCCTGTGGTGGCCCCTCTTCGCTCCCCTGCTCTCTGCCATAGCCTGGAGGAGTGTGGAGCTGATTTGAGCATCTGGGCGAAGCCTGCTGAATGGGGCCCTTTCTTGCCGAAGCCTGCGGTCCAGCGAACGCACGGTAACATGCACGCTATCCTTGCGAGAACGTCTCCTATCATAACAGCACTTCGAGGCTCGCTTTTCACATCTCCTCCTTCTTTCCTCCCTAAACTCACACCCTTCCTTTTCTGTCATCTCCTCCTGTTCTGTTCTCACTTTTCACCCCTCTCGCTCTCTCCCCCAGTTCAGCGGTTAAAAAACCTACGGGTTGGGTTGTATGAATAAAATGGTGAAGATCTCTGGCTCGGATCGGGCAGAAAGATTTATTGAAAACCGAAGAGGCATGGTGGT
This sequence comes from Sinocyclocheilus grahami, assembly GCF_001515645.1. Lineage (NCBI taxonomy): Eukaryota > Metazoa > Chordata > Actinopteri > Cypriniformes > Cyprinidae > Sinocyclocheilus > Sinocyclocheilus grahami. Next base: position 3,642 of record NW_015506063.1, on the reverse strand, counting down.
CCAGGAGTCCGCCGAGGAGGTCAGATAGATGAAAATGACTTGTAACAAGATCATTAAATGAGGACAAAGCTGTGCTAAAAAAAAAGCCTTGACTCGTTCGGTTGGGGGTGGGGGCCACGATCCGCATGCAATGAGCAGCTGAACTATTGTCTCAGGTTCGAATGATCTCACAAATGAACAGGCTCACGAAGCCCCACCCCTCACTGAAGAGCTGGTGCATCCCAAGGTCACATCTTTGGGATAGAAATTAAGTGAATTGAAGTAGAAAGACATTGTTAAGGCCTGTTCACATCTAGAACGATAACTGTAAAGATAACTTTAATGCTAACTATATTAGCACTCATACTAATGCATGATAACATTGTCAAGCTCTTTAAAGGTGAAATATGTAGTTTCTGCACAACTAGTGTCACCTAGTGGAATTACAAAAAGCATATTTTAAAACCTTTGCAAACAGACCCCATTTTCTGTCTCTGCATATTGTGGCAAGTCTTCGAATTTTGGCTTGCAAATCTTTAACTAAATCTGAATATCTGTTCCCTGGTAACATGTCAGCTATGGTCCCACACTGGCTGAACACCCTCTGACTCAGCCTGCCACAGTAGCCACGTCCCAAACTCTTGCTAAATGTTGAGTTGGAAAGAGATTGACAGATCTGATTCTGAGCGGACCACTCTAAATATTTTGATGCTGCCTGGTAGGCTCCATGTTTACACTTTTAGAAGAGATAAACCCATGAATGACATTAAACTGGATTAAAATAATGTATTTTTACATAAAAAAATCTTACAAGCTTTATCTTTAAAGCAGAATGCATTCAGGATTGAAACAATATGAAACAAAGTTATTTCAACAATACAGTTCCTCTGTGCCATTATCGTTATAGTTGTGGTGTGGACTGTGCTATTCTTTTAAATTTAGAATGCACTATATCTTTATTATTATTATCATTATATCGTCCTTGGTGTGAACAGGTTTTTACTCCTTAAACAAAACTCACTTGTAATATCATCCAAGGCCCTTCTTGTTATTGATTCATGTCTTTCAGATCTTGTGCTTTCCACAGGGTCAGCTCTATACAGCTCTATACTTGTAACAGGCCACTTTCGGACAACACATTCATTCAAATATATATGAAATTAATTATGTGACTTCCTGTGTACAGATTCAGGCTGCGAGAGAAGACACTGCACACCCTTCCGAGCTGAAATCCTGTTAACCCATGACCCATCACTTGACCCAGTGAAGTGTTGGAGGGGACTAAAATCAAGAGTGAAACAATGAAACAGTAAGAGTCACAGTCTTGTGCTTAAGTGGGTAAGAGAAAAGTAAATCTCTTTTGTTGCTGTTTTACATCGGACAGTTTAAGTTGGGTTGGAAATGTGATGTTATAGGTAAAGACTGAGTGTCATCACAATGACAGTGAATCTGATGTCTTGTCCGGTGATGCTCGTAGGTGAAGGTCTGTATGGTCAAGGATGCTGAAGCACATCACTGTCCTCTTACCTGTCAGTTTTGATGGCTGTCTGCTTGCTCCTCTACCTCTTACCTATTCCACTGTAAGTACATTTACACATTTGTTCTGAAAACATTCAGTAAATGTGATGGAAGGACCTAAATAGGACCAAAAATAAATAAATAAATTCTAGGTTGGTCCTGCAAAAGTTATGGGAATGTAGTGTAGAGACCAATAGGGAACGTCCTATAGTAATGATTCTCTTAATGTTCCCAGAATGTCCTGAATGTTCTGTGAAGGTCCTCCAAATAACGTTCCCCAACCCTTTAAAGAACTCGACATCATGACCGTCTCAGAACGTCCTGGGAACGTTTCTAGGCGACGTCCTTGACACCAGCGGCGACGTTCTGAGAACGTTTTGGGAACGTCAGATTTCCAAGTAAAATATGGTCCCCTAAACATCCCGAGAACGTTCTGAATGTTCTGTGAAGGTCCTCCAAATAACGTTCCCCAACCCTTTAAAGAACTCGACATCATGACCGTCTCAGAACGTCCTGGGAACGTTTCTAGGCGACGTCCTTGACACCAGCGGCGACGTTCTGAGAACGTTTTGGGAACGTCAGATTTCCAAGTAAAATATGGTCCCCTAAACATCCCGAGAACGTTCTGAATGTTCTGTGAAGGTCCTCCAAATAACGTTCCCCAACCCTTTAAAGAACTCGACATCGTGACCGTCTCAGAACGTCCTGGGAACGTTACTAGGCGACGTCCTTGACACCAGCAGCGACGTTCTGAGAACGTTTTGGGAACGTCAGATTTCCAAGTAAAATATGGTCTCCTAAACATCCCGAGAACGTCCTGATTGTTCTGTGAAGGTCCTCCAAATAACGTTCCCCAACCCTTTAAAAACTCAACATCGTGACCGTCTCAGAACGTTCTGGGGACGTAACTAGGCAAC
>NW_015506063.1:0-538 GCF_001515645.1 Sinocyclocheilus grahami | reverse complement strand
GAAGGATCATGTGACACTAAAGACTGGAGTAATGGCTGCAAAAAATTAGCTTTCCCATCACAGAAATAAGTACATTTTAAAATATATATTTAAATAGAAAATGGTTATTTTAAATTGTAATAATATTTCATAATAAATAAATGCAGACTTGCTGATCAAAATACATGACAAATTTTGAACAGTTGTGTAGATGAACTACATATTTTCATATTACAGAATTTTGTTTTTAAAAATTCTGTACCATACCACACTTATTAGTTATTTAGTATATTGATCTCACTAAAACAAACCCTACTACAGTATGTTTATAAGAACATTACAAGAGCCAACAAATAGCCAGGGTCCTTAACAAATATTAGAGATGCATGTGGGCTGGCAGTGGTCCCCCACTCATTGATCTATTGAACTGAAATCTATGGAGGTGAAGTTTTCCAATAATCCATCATGAATTGTACACTCTCATTGCTTGATAGGATCCTATCCTATCCTAAAAAACTATTTGTCATTTCCCTATATTTGTGGACCACTGGATACCTTG
>NW_015506062.1:454763-462490 GCF_001515645.1 Sinocyclocheilus grahami | reverse complement strand
GAGAGATGTGCAACAGTGTCTAGTGCGAGAGTAAATGAAATTGGAGTTCATGGACCGGATTCGTGACACAATCCAATCCAATAATGTATAAAACATTTTAATTAGGTTAAAGATATTCTGTAGAATATAGTGTTTCATATTTATTTATTTATTACAATGCACATTTCTTAATATTAAGCCTAAAATGTATTTTAAAGTCACTATAGATGAGGATTGTATGATCTTTGAATAATATCAATATTTTTTAAAGTGTACCTGAAGTATTCTTGCAATAGTTCTACTTTAGCACAATCAAATATACTTAAGTATATCTTTAGTTGGATTTCAGTACTACTTCTGCACAATTAATGTGCATTACAGTTTTTTTCAATTGCTAACAAGCGTTTACCAAGACTTAAAGTACTTTTTCTAAACTCTCAACACAGCAACACACCTACATCACACATTTTGTTAAATAAATACAAACTCTACATTTCAAAATGCTGAATACCTTTTTCTACATATACTAACTTTATCAAAACACAGCAAACCCGATTCAAAATCGAGTCATTCGGTCAAAACATTAGCACTACTTTTCTATCCAACAGGAGCATATAGTCAATCATAGCACAGTGACTGTCAAAATACTAACAGTTGATGACTTTACATAAACTCCATTACTTGTCATGTTTCAGTTCTAGACAATATAAAAATAAATGTTTTATTTGTTGAATTTGTTCATTCTTGGGAACATACTGTCTACAACTGAATGAGTCATTACTTTATAGAATGTACAATAGAAAAAAATAGGGTCCCCTATGCAGAAATTCAGTTGGAACCTTGATTGAAATTGCTAAGTAAAACTTTTAATTTGACATTATTAAAGGGATAGTTCACCCAAAAATTAAAATTCTGTTATTAATGTAATATACCTTATGTAGTATATCTTACCCTCATGTCGTTCCAAACCCGTAAGACCATTGTTTATCTTCGGAACACACATTATGATATTTCAATCATGACAAATCTTGGAAGATTTTAGCATGGTGATGGATATGACAATGTTAATGTATTTGGTCTTGGCAGAATAGACCAGCTACGCTGCTCCTGTTGGTTATTAAAAACTGGATGTGTTTTATAAATGCTGAGAAGTATGTGCTAGAAAATGTGAACTAAACAACCACTGGGTTAAAGTAATACTTCAAACTAAAATTTTAAATTCTTTTTTTTACTCAATCCCTTTTTCTTTAAAACATATATGTTCTTTCATGAAACAGAAAATGAGAAATTTTGAATCATGTACTAGACTATTTCAAGCTAATATGCAGAAGCTTTCAAGCTTAAAAACTGATGCAAAAATTGTTTTATTGTACTTTTGTGTCATAATTGAAGGTAAGAACAGCTAACGACAGTAAATGATGGCAGAATGTTTTTTTTTTCTTGCAGAAATATTATTTTGAATTGCCAATAAAAACACTGTGAAAAGCAAAGACAGCAAGGCAACTCTCTCTCTTTGGGGCAACTGCTTGTCTATTTCTATATCAGTGAAGGTTAGCATTGAGATGCAGCATTGTTAACATTGGAATGGTAGAGGTCAAAGTTTGTGGAGGCCAAGCTTCAGTTTGTGATCTGCAAGCTCAAGGTTTTCCTGAGATTGCTCTCCAAGCTTAAGCATTCGTTTGAGAATTTGTGTGTCTCTCTCTCTCTCTTTAGGGCTTTTCACACTGTGCTTAACCCTCGCTTTTCTAAAATTCATTTTTAACCTGGGTAGAGGAACATTTTACACTTGTAATTTAGAAGAAGTGTTGGCACCACTTTTTACCTGGGGGTATGAAACCCTGCCCTGGAGTAGCTTTTGAGGTGTTACCAAACTTGTACCATTTGAAACAATGCAGGCTTAGAATGTTACGGCTACGACACCCAATCGCGCGGGGTTGCGAAATCAAATGGTGACAGTAAACTTGTCATTAAAGAAGTGTCTGTTGCATTCTTAAAGTACCTTTATAGTTCGAAAATTCCAGTCAAGAAAAACTTGATAGTATAGTTGGCAGTAGCCTAATATGAGGATGCACAAACGGGTTGCGTGTTTCATTTGTACAATCAGTGACACTGATATGCATATATGAACGTTAACCCAGGATTCAAGAATGTTCAGCGTGAAACGTCAGTCTATAATTATAGGAGGTATGAAACGTGAAGCAAGATGATGCTGGGTTAACTCTTGCAAGTGTGAAAAAACCTCTAGTGTGATTTTCTAGTCCTCAACTCCACAGCGCCCCTGTGTGGAACCTTATGTTGGCCAATCAAATTGTACCTGCATGAGGCTGTTGAGGCTTTTGTGAGATGTCTCTATGAATTGGCAGAATACTGCAAGTTCGGCGCGAGCAAAGAGGAACAAATAAGGGACAGAATCGTCATAGGGATTGCAGATCGTGACGTTTTCCAAAGGTTACAAATGGATCCTGAACTGACTTTGGACAAAGCGGTTCAGATCGTGCGGCAGTCTGAGCTCATTAAGACCTAAAATGCGAGCAGGGGAGCGGCTCCGGAAGTGAGCGAGGTACAGCACAGACGAAGTGCTTTACAAGACCACCAAATAAGGAAAAAGGTGATGAGAGGAAACAAGCCATAGACTGCACACCTTGTAATCGCACACACACAGAGAATAATTGCCCGCACGTAATAAGCGATGCAGGAGATGCAATAAACTGGGATATTTTGCCATTGCATGTAAAACAAAAAATGTCAAAGAGCTGGTAGTGTGTGGCACAGAGACTTGTGATGCATTTTTCCTCGGGACTGTGATGAATGAGTCTGCTTCTGAGGACAGTCAAGTTCAAAATTGATACTGGGGCCGACATCACCATCATGTCTCGCTGTACATATGAGAGCTTACAAGGGCGTCCTCCACTGGACAAAACCAGTATAAATGTGAGAAGTCCTGGGGGAAAAGTGAGCTGTATGGGAAAATTCCTAGCAAATACTGAAAGTAAAGGGAACATTTTTGAATTTCGGGTTTTTGTTGTAGATGGGCCATTTGCTAACAATTTGCTCAGTCGAAGCACTGCTTGTAAAATGGGCCTAGTACAGAGGGTGGATGAAATCACAGACTACGATGATGTCTATTTGGCTTGCTCAAATGTGAACCAGTGAAAATTGAACTTAAGTCAGATGCCACTCCTTATAGTCTGACCAGCCCTCGCAGAATTCCCTTTCCCCTGTTGCCTAAGGTAGAACAGGAGCTCAAGCGCATGCAGTCCTTAAGGATAATCTCTGAAGTCACTGAACCAACAGAATGGTGCACCCCAATGGTGCCCGTAGTAAAAAATAATGGTTCTGTCAGGATTTGTGTTGACCTCAAGCGTTTGAATCAGGCTGTAAAACGTGAGTGCTTTATTCTCCCAACATTAGAGGAAATTGCCCCCAAACTCTCAGGAGCCTGTGTTTTTTCTACTCTGGACGCATCCTCAGGGTTTTGGCAAATCCCTTTGAACCCAAGCTGCGTGAAGTTGACCACATTCATTACTCCAGTAGGACGGTTCTGTTTTAATAGACTACCGTTCAGGGTAACTTCAGCACCTGAAATTTTCCAAAGAGAAATGAGCAGACTTCTAACTGGACACAAAGGCACTGTAGTTGTCATGGATGACATACTTGTTTACAGCAAGGACCAAAACGAGCATGACGAGAATCTTGAGGCTGTTCTGAGAACCATCAGAGAGTCAGGTCTGAAATTGAACTGTGATAAATGTCACTTTAACAAATCTGAGCTGCAGTATTGTGGCCACACAATCAGTCATGAAGGAATCAAGCCTGACACAACCAAGGTGAAGGCAATCACTGATATGCCTAGTCCCACTAATGTGACAGAGCTTAGGCGAATTCTAGGAATTCTTAATTATTTAGGCAAATTTGTGCTAGAACTTTCCACGGAGCTCCAGCCAGTCATAGCTCTGCTGAAGAAGGATACAATCTGGCTTTGGACAGAAGTCCACGAGCAGGCTCTGAACAAAGTAAAGTGCAAGTTAGCCACAGCTCCCGCTCTCGCATATTACGACCCTGCGAAACCCACTATAGTCAGTGCTGATGTGAGTAGTTTTGGGTTAGGAGCTGCCTTGCTCCAAGTTCACGGTGATGCAGAACGTGCCGTCGCATTCTGTTCCAGAACCTTGACTGAAGCGGAGCGCAGATACTCCCAAATCAAAAAGGAGTGCCTGGCCGAGGTGTGGGCATGCGAGCGGTTTGTCCACTACCTTCAAGGCTTGGATGAATTTTGCCTGCAAACAGATCACAAACCTTTGGTCCCACTCATTAACTCCTGTGACATTGATCGTGCTCCATTACGATGTCAGCGGTTACTGATGCGCCTCATGCGCTTCAATGTAAAAGCAGTGCATGTCCCTGGTAAATGTTTGTTGGTGGCAGACACACTTTCTTGGAATCCTCTGAGAGGGCACTGCCACTCAGAGATGGAGGATGAGGTGAGGGCATATGTTGACGCAGCCGTTACATCTAAAGAGGTGTCACATTCAAAGCTGGATGCAATTAGAGAGGCCACAGAGGAATATGCAGACCTCCAGGCAGTGATGAGCTTTCTCAACAAGGGTTGGCCAAAGCATATACCCTTCCAGCTGAGCGGCTATCATACCGCTAAAGCTTCCTTGTCTGTCGTCAATGGGCTGCTCCTGTATGAGGACAGGATTGTCATTCCTGAGTCGATGAGGGAGGAGGTGTTAAGCCAAATTCATGAAGGCCATCAAGGCCTCTCCAAGTGCCGTCAGAGAGTAAAGATGTCAGTTTGGTGGCCTGCAATAGGTAATGACAATTACCTATTGCAGTCCACCAATGGCCTGGAATTCCCAGGGAGCTCGTATCAGACAATGGCACACAGTTCACCTCTGCTGAATTTCATCTGTTCAGTACAGAGTACAATTTTCATCACACAACCTCAAGTCCTCATTTCCTCCAAGCCAATGGAGCTACAGAGAGAGCAATTCAAACTGCAAAACAGATTCTCAGCCAACCTGACCCTCATACAAAGCTTCCTTGTCTGTCGTCAATGGGCTGCTCCTGTATGAGGACAGGATTGTCATTCCTGAGTCGATGAGGGAGGAGGTGTTAAGCCAAATTCATGAAGGCCATCAAGGCCTCTCCAAGTGCCGTCAGAGAGTAAAGATGTCAGTTTGGTGGCCTGCAATAGGTAATGACAATTACCTATTGCAGTCCACCAATGGCCTGGAATTCCCAGGGAGCTCGTATCAGACAATGGCACACAGTTCACCTCTGCTGAATTTCATCTGTTCAGTACAGAGTACAATTTTCATCACACAACCTCAAGTCCTCATTTCCTCCAAGCCAATGGAGCTACAGAGAGAGCAATTCAAACTGCAAAACAGATTCTCAGCCAACCTGACCCTCATACGGCACTGATGTGCTACCGGGCGACACCCATTGCTGCAACTGGACTAAGCCCAGCCCAGATAATGACAGGTCGACAAAAATCAGAACCAACCTGCCAATGCTTGAGGAAAAACACCAGCCTCAACCCATTGATTACAAAGCAGTCGAATGGAAGGTTAAGGCTGCAAAGGAATCCTACGAGTTCTTCTGTGATCGGAGACACTCTGCTCGTGTTTAACCAGAACTCCAACCTGGGGAGAAAGTTCTTGTTAAACTGGACAGTGAGAAAGGCTGGAAAACACCAGCTGTAGTGCTGAACAAAACATTTGAACCAAGATCTTACATGGTGCAAACACAGAATGGAGCTGTCCTACACAGGAACCGTAAACATCTGCAAGTGATGACATTGCAACCAGATGCCACTGGGTGCGGTGAACCTCAAGAAGGGAGGAATTCAGGCCCTCCTGGTGCAGAAACTGAACGTTTAAAAACTCCTGTGGTTGCTCCTGCTGCACCTGTGAAGGCACCACCAGTCATAACTTCAAGTGGAAGAGTTGTGAAAACACCAGCTCGTTACTTAGGCTAAAATCAGCTTACAGAGACTCATTGGAGTGTTACTTTGTTCTGTTTTTCTTGTTTGGGAAAAAAAAGAGGGAAGAGGAAGAGAGAGATTAAGAAGAAAATGACAAGAAATGTTATATATTGTTAATTTCTTTAATTGGTAAAAGAAAAAAAAAGAAAAAAAAAAAACAACCACAGTTATGTAGTTTCATTGTGTTGCACTTGGTTATTGTATTAAAAGAAAATATATTCTTCTTTTTCAAAAGGGAGGGAGATGTGTGGAACCTTACGTTGGCCAATCAAATTGTACCTGTATTAGCAGGGACTCCGCCCCCTTATATAGGGAGAACCCGGGGAAAAGGGGCAGTGTGTTTTAGGCAGTTCACTGAATTGTTAAGCTCATGCAGTCTATGTTCAATAAATGCCTAATCGTGAAATAAGATTGTTGTTCCCTCTCGTGACAGCCCACATCTGCCATTTGATAAACAGATTACTAATTTATAACAAAAGAGATAGTCCACCCCAAAATGAAAATGCTAGTTAATAAAACCTTACTTGTATCACACTTGACGTGGTTCATTGTTTGCTTATAACTGGAGTCACTTAATCATGCAGATTTATGCTACAAGCTTTTGTAGAATTGTACAGTAAGAAAGTTATTTCCCTTAACCAGGAAATTAACGTTCTTAGAATTGACAAGACAGTTGACCCTGAGAGGTCAGCTAAATATCTACAGCGGATCTAAATATTCATAATTAATTATAACTAGTTATGATTAATTATTCATATTTCCTCATGAGCTGATTCGTTCCAGTCTACGCAGGTGTCCTGACATTTCATCCTACCTGTCAGATTGTCCTACCAGGGGTTACTGCTCATGCACACATCAATATTGTGTAATTTCTGTCACACTGAACAGCACATAATTACTGTATTTGCATTACTGTAAGGGTAGGTTTAGGGTTGGAGTAGGTGTAGACAATAATAAAGCACAATCTGATAGGTAGCATTTTTCATAGTCGAATTGTGCTCCCTACTGCTTTAATGACAAATCCCCAACAGTACACAGATGTACCATTCTATTTCTGATGTACTACAAGTGCTTGTGCTGCTTCTGACATGAAGGATAAATGGATCTGTGACACGACAACGTTTTAATCCTGTGTTTGAATCTCTCTAGTATTTCCTCTCCTCCTACTACATGCACGAATCAGTGGGTGGGGCCAAAGAACCAATAATATAGAAGTAGGTGTTGATCTTCTTCTGCAGAGGCGGTCTTTTATTGCACTATGATGTCAGAATGTGACAGATTCCAAAATGAGTTGTTTTGGCAGCTTGGTTTCAATAAAAGCTGTTTTTGAACCAACAATAATGATTTGAGTTCTAAAACTTTGAGTTCTGAAAGGATGTTTTTATAGTACATTGACTTGTTATATGTCAAAAGATCAAGGGAAATTTGATTTCTTAGTTCATGACCACTTAAAAAACATAATCAATACCATTAAGTGTCATTGACTGGGAGATATGAGTAATTGGGATCCATGTGCAAAGTTTATTCAGTCCACAAAATCACAGACCAGTGATCATACACATCCAAGCTCTGTGAATGAGGTGTTCCTTCATAATGCATTGCAATTAAACACTTCCCAGATTCATACATACTGGCTAAACATGGCTGATTTTTCTCCTCTCTCTCGATAGATAGATCCATCAAGGCCTAACAGGCACACAACTCAAAAAACAATTCAAGGTTCACTAAGTCAGTCCTTCCAATCAGAATAGAGGGG
>NW_015506062.1:419523-454467 GCF_001515645.1 Sinocyclocheilus grahami | reverse complement strand
GGCGTGTGGCTGTGTGGTGTGCAGATGCAGTGTATGTGTTCTCATAAAGCTGAAGAGGCTGTTGATCTAGTATTAGCTCTTCCTTAAATGTATAGTGTATTCATGAAGACACGAACACTTGAAAAACCTGATCCTAGATTAGTATACTTGAATCGTATAAATTGATAGTGATACATAAGAGTATTGGATGAGGCTTAGCTTGACTAAACAAATCTCATATTGCACAAATCCCATAGAGCAGGATGTAATTTGTGGAAATTTGCCAACACGACAACTTCAAGCCATGTGAAATTGGTTGAATTTTTTTTGCTTAGTATTTAGGCTAATCAAACGGTGCATAAACAAAAAAAAAGGTTAAACAGCCTTTCCTGCCATAAGCAGAAATAATTCAGGCAACAGTAATTATTTTCTTACAAAGGACTTGTGCAGTTATGATGTTTCTAGACAGACTGCAAATCTTTGACTCCTGAACACACATCAAACACTGGCTTTTCTAAACATAGTGGCAGGCTTTGGAGAGGTCTCTCAGGACATTTGGAGCATATTTGGCACAAGAGCTGAACTCTGTGTTGCTCTTTGATTATCTTATCATACTGACATCCAAAGCATTTCTCTTCTGAGTTGCTTGGATGACTGATATATGTGATCTGATGTTTTATGTAGCACAATCATTTGTGATAAAATAAATCTGACCACCTCTTCTCCAATTTGCCCCCCTTTTTTGGCAGTCAGGACATCAGATTCACTGTAACCTTTTGAACACATTGTTCAGACTTGATTGCAAAAGTCTGGAAAGAAAATCATTGGAATACACACAAGTGTGTGAGATAACACTTCAGTAGTGAGGGCTTGACACGGTTTTCACAAACGATTATTTATTTATTTATTTTAATATATTTAAGGACTGACAAAATTTTATTCTGATAGACAATGTTGTGATTTTGAGGAATTTTTTATTAGATTTTAAAAATTTATTTTAATTTGTTATGATTTTGTTCATTTTAATTTGTAACAATGGAGTTGCAATTTAGCACATTTAAAATATATATTAACTTTAAATGTAATATTGAAAAACACACTACAGTTAAAACTGAATACAACTAAATTAATAAAAGCTGTAAAAAAAGTATGTGCTAGAAAATATTTTTTGTAATAAAAAAGTGCTTTAACATGTTAGTCAACATATTAAAAATCCCGAAAACCAAAAGTGTTATAGTTTTCATACATACATTTATTTAATTTTTTTTCTTTCTTTTTTAGTTTCCCGAAAACACATATCAACATGCTCAAAATCCTGTAAAAGGTAACAGATAAAAGGGGATGTACTTATTTAAAGCATGACAAAAAATCATTTAAACAGTGATTTAAAATGTACTTTAAGTAAAGCCTTTAATTTGCCATTATTGCAAAGTGCACTTTTTAAAAGTATACTTAAGTATGTTAAGAAACAGTCATGAAAAGTGTACTCTCTCTTTAAGTACATTTAAGTGGCCTTATATTTCATTAAAATTGTTTTATAAACAAGTATATTTAGACTTGAAGTACACAACAGCTGCAAGTTCACATTTAATACAAATCAGTGCACTTATTTTTCACAAGGGTCTATATGCAATCTCTGCAATCTTCAAATAACGTATAACATGTTTGAGTGATGCACTATATTGTCACATGTGAATGCCACAATGCCACAATAATGACAATTTTTAACCAATATCCCTACCAGCCTCTCAGGCTAAAGGGAACACATTTCTGTAAATATTTTAGGTTGTACTGATTACATACAGTATATATGAACATTAAGAACAATTATGTGGTACCAATCCCCGACAACTCCTGTTCACTTTCAATGTAAGATAAATACAAGCTTTTAGGGAAAACAAAAAAATAAAAACTCCAAACATTCCACAGAAGACACAGCATTATGTGAATTTCAAAACACATGGGAAGATATTTTTCTTCACCTGGGTGAATAACCCTTTTAAATTAATTTGAATTGGATTTATAATCCAGACATTTTGGGCGTATGAATGAAAAGTTGGTAAATTGGCATTTCATGGAAGTGTGTTGGGTGGTACTTTCAATACAGTTGCTACTGAAAGAATACTTCACCTAAAAGTTTTCTTGGATTAATAAAGATAACGCAATAAGCAATAAGACAGACCAAATTCTGTGCACAAGCAAGGATTAGATTTGAGAGCTATGGTAAATGGAAAGATTGTCATCAAATGAAAACTCACAATTCTGTCTGTTCTCCACATAAAGCTATAGCATGATAATGGTCTGCATTTTGGTTCTGTTTGAACCAGGTACCAAGAGATAAAAATCTGCATATCAGAACTGAGCAGCTGTGAGAATTTTGGAAGGCCTTCATCCCCTTTCATCTGTTTGCCTTTACAGGATTTTGAGCACATTGATATTTGGTTTTGAGGAAGTGAAAAAAGCAAAGACAAAACTCAAATCTGAATGCATGTATAGAAACTGTAACATCTATTTTGGAACACCTATTTTGGTTTTTGGGATGCACTCTAAGTGTGTAGCTATTGTTTGTTGAAATGAACTAATGTACAATTCTGTTGCATGACTTCAAGTACTGCTGGAGTCTTTGTTGATCTTGGAAGATTCTGCTTTTTCAGTCTGAGGTTCAAAGCGATTCAGGTGGGCGTCATTAATGGTTGACTCTTTCTGTTTGGGATTGTGCGCGAAAATGATTTTGTATGTTGCATTTTTAATAGAGTGGGATTTGAGCACTTGATGACTCTCTGCTCTGCGTGTGTCTGCATCTCTGAGCATGTAGATCAAAACTTACTTAAGCAACCAGCCTCAATCCACAAGCCTTCCTCTGGGTTTAAAAGAGAAATCTCGTCCCCTGCTGGGCTGGCTGTAAATATGATCTAACCTTTGACCTGACCAGTCAAACAACCGAAGAGGATGGAAATATTTAAGGACATATTTTCTTTCTGAACCATTGGAGTCACTTTAGAATTCTCTTTTAGTCTGTATTTGCCACAAAGCAATGGCTAAAATGATAGATCGCTCTCTCTCTTTTTGGTGGGAGTTCACTAAGATCAATATAATTTTTCATACTTATAGGGATAGTTTACCCACAAATGAAAATTATGTTATTAATTACCCGTAAGACCTTCAATCATCTTTGGAACACAACTTAAAATATTTTTGGATGAAATCCGAGAGCTTTCTGAACCTGCACAATACTACTACAACTACTACTATAAATGACAAAAAACATAAAATATTAAAATTAAATTGAATTGAATTGAATACAAAATATAAAAATGAAAACAAATTAAAATATGAATCTAAACTATAATAGTATATCAAGGATCCTTAAAAAAATCAATAAATAAAAGATAAGGATTTAAGAGGATTGGGTAAGATTTAATTGCACCTTAGATTATAGTGATAGTAATTATAGTAATACTGTAGTAACCATAAGTAAGCACACGATTAAGCACTCTCTTCCACCTTCAATACTACGACTGAGGTGAGACCATTGAGCATTGCACAGCAAAAATGGCTGCCCACTGCTCAGTGTGTGTGTGTGTTCACGGTGTGTTCATTACTCACTGCTGTGTGTGTGTGCGCACTTAGATGGGTTAAATGCAGACCACAAATTCAGAGTATGGGACACCATACTTAGTAACACGTCACTTTCACTTTCCAAATAGCATCTGCTTCTTTAATTTGTTCTCTTCCTCTATTCCTCTATAAGCTTCACATTGTAACTTGCAACCTTTCTAAGCAATCAGACTAATTTATCTGGTTTACAATAAAACAAAACAAAACAAAACAACTAATTAACAGTCTAGGAGCTATAAAAAGAGAGTACAATATTGTAGAAGCTTGGGACAGAAGGCAGCCACCTAAAACACCCTAACAATCACCTACTGACACCCTAGCAACTGCATAGCAACAGCCCTAGGATTTTTTATTTTTTTTATTTTTTTTACTTGGGCAAGCACCACTCATATTTCAAAAATCTACTGTGGTGGACCAGCTGAAAATGTAAATGAAAATCACTGCAGCTCTGATACCTCAAATCACAGAATGTAAAATCCTATTATGAAGCACTGTACATTTTTTTTTAGATATAGCAAGAGAAGAGGATCTGTATTTTTGAAAACTCTAAACACGCCTTTGACAATAAGCCAGTTTCGTTATTCAGTGCCTTGTAGGAAATTATGCATAATTGGATCATAGGATTATACAGTATGTCAATGGATAATCCTTTATGGACATATCAAACTAGTGTAAAAAGCATCTGTGTGGATTTCACAGCCAGAGATCTAAATAAACACATCAGATGCTATTTAATAAGATATGAAGTATGGTCTTATCAGCTCATGAAGGTTGGTAACTATTATGTTGTTTGCGGGGAGGTGCTGCCAACTGATGACTCGAAAAAGTGTCTCCTCATGACAGGTATTGCCTCAAACCAATTTCAGCCTGTTCGTTTTTGTAAGTGTTATATGACAAGGTCATATTTGTGGATGTTCCCTTTTTTAACCATATAGTTATTTGCGGTACAAGCATACTATTCCTATTATTCACAGGGTTAAGGAACTAAAGAATTAATTCTTCAATTCTAATTATCTGATGTATAAAACTCATCCTGTACTATTTAAATTTTACTTTATGACTTAAGATTTGTGTGTGACAGTAAAATGGGCAAAGAAACCCAACATATTTACAATGAAGGAGGAACTCGGTTGCCTTTTTTCTACCCCTTACAATGAGAACGTCCTCACACACAGACACAGACACAGACAGACAGACACACACACACCCTATATGCAGCTTCATGTTTGCACTGGTAAACCCTGGTTATATTTTTATAAAAAAAAATTGTACCAGTCAGAAGTTTGGAATAATAAAGATTTTCAAAATTAAATGATTTTTGAATGAAAGAAGTCTATGATCACCAAGGCTGCATTATTTGATCAATAATATAGTAAAAACAGTAATATTCTGAAATATTGTTACAATGTAAATAACTGTTTTATATGAATACATCTTAATCTGTAATTTATTGAAGACAGACCTGAATTTTCCGCAGCCATTACTTCAGCCTTCAGTGTCACATGATCCTTCAAAAATCATTTTAATATACTAATTTGCTGCTCACAAAACATATCTTATTATTATCAATGTTGAAAACAGCTTTTGCTGCTTAATATTTAGTGGAAACTGTGATATACTACCATTCAAATGAAGAAATCAATGCTTTTTTTATTTAGCAAGGACGCATTAATTTGATCAAAAGTGACAACAGAGACATTTATAATGTTACAAATGATTTCTATTTTAAATAATATTTACTTTTTTCACATTTATCCAATATTCCTGAAAAATGTATCATGATTTCGAGAAAAAATATTAAGCCGTTTACAAAGTTGATAATAATAACCATTATTAATAATTGACACTTTACAAAGACTACGTCCTACGTTGCTACGTCCGACAAGCCATGGTGCTGTCACGCCACACACCATGTTCTCACGCAGTGAAAAATACATTGCGGAGCAAAGAGGACACTGACAATGTGCAGACAGACAAGACAAAGCACATTACGTTTGGTATGAAACAAGTCTCAGCTTTCAAATTTTGTCACTTTTAATGAATTCAGACAATAAATAACATTTTGTGGCTCTTTAATGTGTCATGACAGATCACTGCAGCATCACAGTTCAAGGAGCATGTGAATTGATCATCTCTTCCTAGTTACTAAATATAGCATGAAATAAACATGAATAAGCATTAGAAGGTATGTTTTAACCGCAGAAAGACGTCAATACACAACATTAAGTCAGAGTCCCTTTAAGTCCACTGACGTTAATCTACTCTCCTGTCTAGTTTGTAGCAGATTCGGTGTCATGATTGATCAGATCGCCTGTCAATCACCCCCCCGATGAAGGCTCAATTCATTGATTTCAGTCTGGCTCGAAGACCTGGAGGGCAAAACATCTATAGAACTGCAGCACAACCATGACAATTTTCCATCTGTTTCCAAGCCACAAATATTTAGATCACTCCCAAAATAAAATAAAAAAAACTAACTATAAATAAAATATTAAAATAGGAAACAAATCAAATAAATGTGAACAGAATGCAAGCTTTGACCATTTACAATCCATTTAAATTACCCGCCACAATATTTCAATCAATAAAATAGCAGGACATTGTAAAACATTTAATGTGAAAAACACTTTAAGTGACTTAATGTATTGTAAAATGTAATGTCATGTAAAACAGCGATATTAAAAGATCAAATTCAGTACACCTTATTGATGCATACAGAATATGAACGCAATGTACTAAATGGGGTTAAGTGTAATGGTTTTATACAGGCAGGCTTGTTTTGGCCATCGGGAGCACTGGGACATTCGAGTAGTGGGCTGATCGTCGAAAAGAGGGTGCATTGTTATGCATTGTTTTTCAATTGCATGTTTCCACCATGATGTGAAGTGATAAGCAGCGCAAGTCGCTTGATCCATTCAGAAGTGACACAGAATTGTGTTATAGTCATGTGATATGAGAACATTAAAGGTTTAGTAGTTTACAACCATGTAAACTGCATGACGAAGTATATTGGAAAACGCCAAAGCTTGTTAACTACTTGCTTTTCTTTAACTGGCAATAGTCCATACCACATAGTCATATTAAAACTCTCGACAAGATTCTTATAAACCACTAAAATATGTTGACTCACACCAAAAAAAATCCTAATAACATGTAATCTCCGCATTGCTTTTTAAAAACATAATCAACATTTCCAGCAAATGTCAATTTACTATCAATAAATGTTCCTAAATATTTAAAACCGTTCCAACCATCTCTATTTGATGTCCATCAAGTATCAAAGGTTCTAACCATTCATTAAAATCTAGTTCCCCTTCAGGAACTCGAGCTGCGTCGAAACGCTACGGGAACGCCTCCAGCGTGACCACGCTCTGAATCACATGTGTAATCAGTCCAATGGATGGGCGAGATGTCACGGGCGGGGCGACGTAGTGACCAGAAAGCATAAAAGCACGTGCGGTGAAACCGGCGTCAGCTTTCTGTCATTCAGCAAGCACTCTGTGTGTGTCAGTCTTATTTGGTGTTGTCTGTCCATTATCACTCTTTATTTTACCAATACGGGTGTAGACAAACATACGGTGAGAGCCAGCAGCATCTCAGGCTGTATGTTCTTCCCTGCCCGTGCTACATTTCGGGTGGGGATACACACAGTTTGTATGTTGTCTGCTTGGGAGCAAAACACGCAGAGTCAGCAGACTGTCCGCATTGCGAGCATTTGTCACTGCGTATGCTTACTCTCCTAGGGCTCTCTTTGAGGAAGGAGTCTTCGCCTGCGTTTTTCGCGGGGCGCCGGCCCCGCTTTTGCCGAGGCGGAGCGGTGGCTGTGCTCGTGGGGTTCGCCTATGGATCCGGTGGAGGGAATGTAGACAGGCGAATCCCTATCTTCTTCCTTAACCACCAGATCCAACGCCCACTCTCGGGTTTCAGTTATAGCGGACGACTGTTCTGCGGACCGTCATTCTCACTAGATAGTCTCCGTCTAAAACGTCCTGACACCTAAGGCCTATAGGACTTCTGGGGAAGAACGGTGTACACCGCATTACACGGTGCCCGTCTCTCCTCAGTGCCCTCAGGAGATCAGTCTGCCAACCCTGCCGGTGTAACAGGGCACAGCGGTCTGCGGCGAGCGCTTCTCTCAGTTATCGCCCGGAGATGTAGCGGTGCTAAGAGGCTCGCGACCTCCACGGAAGTCTCTAGAGCAGCTAGTAGGGTCGTCCACTGCCGGTTCGCTGCTTCAGGGTACCGAGCTAGCCGCTCTGATTACACCAGAGGTCAGTCTCGAGAGACTGATTCCCTTAGTAGACTAATGTGTCTCGGTGGGTTCTGCACACTGTAGAGTGAGGCTATAGAATCCAGTTCTCCTCTGCCTCAGTTTAAACGGAGTCATCCCCACTATGGTGGGTCCCGAGCAGGCTCTGGTCATGGAACAGAAGTAGTTACTCTTTTGAGGAAGGAGGCCATTGAGGTGGTCCATCCTCACGTAGCAGAGTCCGGGTTCTACAGTCGGTACTTCACAGTTCCGAGGAAGGATGGAGGGTGGCGTCCTATTTTAGATCTGCGTCATTTGAACCGTTCAGTCAGGCGACTGAAGTTCAGCACGCTCACACTCAAACAAGTCGTGTCTCAGATCAAGTCAGAGGACTGGTTTGGAACAATCAATCTAAAAGAAGCACATGTCTCCATCCTTCCTCATCACAGGAAGTTCCTGAGGTTTGCTTTTGGGGGCAAAAGCTTACCAACACTGAGTTCTTCCTTTGGCCTTGCACTCTCACCCCACGCTTTCTCGACTCAACCACATCGACGATTGGTTGATATTAGCTCAATCAGAGTGGATGGCAGTTCGACATCGAGATGACGTTCCCGCTCGCACGAAAGAGCTGGGGTTAAGACTTAACGCCAAGAAAAGTGTGCTTTCTTCAGTACAGAGAACCACTTATCTGGGCGTGGTGTGGGATTCGACCACGATGTAAGCACGTATGTCTCCTGCTCTGATCGAGTCGATCCTCGTCACGAGAGTGAGAGAAGGCCGGTCACTCACTGTCAAGCAGTTCCAGACTGCTGGGTCTGATGGCAGCCGTGTCCAACGTGGTTACTTTTGGCCTGCTGTACATGAGACCCCTACAGTGGTGGCTTAAGACCAAGGGGTTCTCCCCAAGGGGAAACCCGCTTCGCATGCTCAAGGTCACGCGGAGGTGCCTACGTGCCTTAGACATGTGAAGGAAACCTTGGTTCTTATGTCAGGGCCTGGTGCTGGGAGCTCCTGTTCGCGGCATATGCTAGCGACGAATGCATCTTTCACCGGTTGGGAGAGGTCATGAGTGGACGCTCGGCCCGCTCCCTGTGGAGTAGCTGCCATATCATGTGGCGCATAAGTTGACTGGAGATGCTGGCCGTGTTTCTAGCTTTGAAACACTTCCTCCCAGGCCTAAGAGATCGCTATGTGTTGGTGCGCACCGACAACACAGCAGTGGTCTTTTACATATGTGGGGGCAGACATCCTGTTGAGGCAGGGGCCGAGGCCCGAGGAATAGATGCCTCACCCCGAAGGGTGAAGCAGACTTGGAGAGTCTTTGGCCAGGCTCAGGTGGACTTGTTTGCGACTCGAACTGACATCGCACGGTCCCCTCTGGTTCTCTCTCTGACTCATCCAGCTCCACTGGGGCTGGATGCCATGGTACAGACGTGGCCGAGGCTTCGTCTGTACACCTTTCCCCCGATTGTTCTGCTCCCAGGAGTTCTGGAGAGAGTGCGCTGGAACGAGGTCAGTCGACTGCCAGTAGCCCCGTTCTGGCCGGGCCGAGTATGGTTCTCGGACCTGATTCTTCTCCTCGACGGTGCTCCATGGGAGATTGCCGTCAGGAGAGATCTCCTCTCACAGGCAGAGGGTGTGCCCCCGCCCGGAGCTGTGGGTGTGGCCTCTGAGGAGGCACAACTCATAGCTTCTGGTCTCTCAACCGAGGTTGTTGAGACCATCCTCCATCCAGAGCTCCCTCTATGAGGAAACTGTACTTCTTGGTGCAGAGACCGCCAGCTCGACCTAGCTACTGCCCGTTTGGTACAGTTTTGGAGTTCCTGCAGGTCTGTTTATCCGCAGGGTTGAACCACTCCACCCTAGAGGTCTTCGTGGCGGCCATTGCGGCCTACCACGCCCTTCTCGGTGGCCATTCAGTGGGAAGACACCCTCTTCTTACAGGTTTCCTCCGTGGTGTGCTGAGGCCTCTGGCCAGAGAAGCTTATGCTAAGTGGTGGATCAGGATGCTATTCCATAGCCTTGAGCCCGGTGTTTATTTACACCAATTTAAGGCCCTATAACCCAGCAAAACATTCACAAGAGAATTCGTAGGCCAGATGGCCTGGATTTGTCCAGGGCCGAATTTTAACCCCAGTCCAGCCCTGTCAACAGGAAAACACTCAATGTGAAACTTTGTGCATTGCGTTTATGTTCTGGGTTCATCTGCTTGCCTGTACAAAGTATGCATCATCAATAAGGTGTATACTGAATTTGGCCTTTTAATATCACTGTCTTAATACATTACTATTTAATACAAACCTTGTAAAAATAACTGGCGGTCAGTGGAGGAATGCCTTGTTTTGCCCTCCAGGTGGGCATTCCTATAAGGGTGTGATGTCACATGAAGACTATGAATTGAGTACCAATAACTATAGATACAAATTGAGCACTTAATCAGCATATTAAAATAATTTCTGAAGGATCATTTGACACTGAAGACTGGAGAAATGGAGTAAGATTTATACTGCTCATATAATATATATATATATATATATATATATATATATATACAATATCACAGTGCGACAAGGCTGTATATCAGCATGGCTGTGATTCGGCTCTCTGGCCATTCTGGCTCTGTCCCATATTGCACCCTAAACCGCTTCTGTCTGGTGGCAGTCTGCTGCAGAGCTCGCCTCAGAAGTGCGCATCGAGGGCGTATAGCGGCCGCAAAGGGGGGCGCTTGCGATATATATATATATATATATATATATATATATATATATACAATATCACAGTGCGACAAGGCTGTATATCAGCATGGCTGTGATTCGGCTCTCTGGCCATTCTGGCTCTGTCCCATATTGCACCCTAAACCGCTTCTGTCTGGTGGCAGTCTGCTGCAGAGCTCGCCTCAGAAGTGCGCATCGAGGGCGTATAGCGGCCGCAAAGGGGGGCGCTTGCGAGCACCCTTCTGAAAGCTAAAATGAGGAATGGGACACCCTACGGTCTCGTGGACTTAACAGACACGTGCACGCGGTGGCCATTGTAAGTATGCAAGACCAAACGTGCACATGAAGTGTGCTGACTCATGCATGTCTCTTGTCGCCATCTAACGGCGGAACAATGTTACTAATCACCATCACGAACACACACGTTTCCCAATACTAAATACTATTATTACAGCATTAACGTTACATAAAATATAATGTGATGCGTTTTTGCTCTCAGCCAAAACTATTTGCTATGGGGAAGAATAATAATAATAATAATAATAATAATAATAGCAGCCTAGATTAATGAGAACAAAGACTGCCCATTACACATAGCCAAAACTAATTATATCTCATGTTTAACCACTACTAAAATTCCAGAAGATCTGGCCGAGGTGAGGCTGCTCTCGGCAGTTTCATGGATGCTGACGCCCTGGAGCTCACATCTCAGAAAACATAAAATCTAATTTTCAAACTACATGCCCTAACACAAAACACAGTGTAAAATTATAGTGGATTTATGCATCCACCATGACATTCACTGTGAAAAATACGGCAAGCAGATATGCAAATGTTGAAATGGGTAAAGCTCTGTTATCACTAGAACATCGCACTCATGGAAAATGATCTCAGCCAATCAGATTTGAGGACCAGAAAAAAAAACTGTTGTATGCGTGCATATATATATATATATACATAGCTGCCCAATAAAAACAAACAATATGAAACAAAAATATTTCTGACTGACTGACTGATAATTATGTCTTTCTCCTCCAAGCAACCAGAGAAGGGTGGGTTTCCCAATTCTTCTTATTCATTTAAAATAAATAATTGAATTGCATCTGCCAAACATTGTTGTAGGCTCACAATGCTGGTTCATGGCCTTTCATCTTCTGATATTCTGCGTGTGCTTTGATTTGTTCATTACGTAAGTTATGCTCTAATTACAAGGTCTAGAACAGCATTCTGAATCTGTCCTGAAATGCACTGGTACCCATTAGTGGGCTCTTTGAGTCTGTGCCGAAAAATATTAGAGGGGACCTGTAGCTTTTGTTATATGGTAATGAATAATGTGCGCTACAGAGAAAGACAGCTTCCACTCCACAGAAGCTTTACTTTTAGCCACTGCAGTAGTGTCTGCCAAGAAAGCTGTAGAGAGTGGGTGAGAGACGTAGACAGAGAGCAAAAGAGAGAGAGATATTAATTCAGTCATCACTCTTTTCTTCCTGGGTCTCATCAATTAGTAGCACTCTGAATCTTGGCAGAGTGAACAGAGCTGCTTTCTGCCTCATGTCTTTAATCAGAACCGAGATATACAGCTCACCCTAGCAACACATCACACACACACACAAATGGCATGATGAATGCACACGCACACACCCATGTAATCATATGCACATACACTAAAGGAAATAACATTAACCTTGAACTGCAAGGCAAAGTGTTTCGGTAATGTATCAAATTAAATAATTTAAATGAAAATTCTGTCATAATTTTCTCACCCTCATTGTGTGGTTCCATAGCAGTATGCTATATTCCAAATCATCTGAAGCTATACAGTAGCTTCATGTAAAGAACTGAAATAAATTGACATCTTTCACTGTAAAAAATTTAGAAATTACCTTTGAAATTGAATTTGCACGTCCACATTAAGATGGTCCTCAAATACAAAATTAAGCTTTTCTAAAGTGCTTTTGCATTTTTTGATTCCTCTAAGGGAAAATATAAATGCAGTAGGGCTCAAGGCTATGGAATAGCATCCTGATCCACCACTTAGCATAAGCTTCTCTGGCCGGAGGCCTCAGCGCACCACGGAGGAAACGTGTAAGAGGTGGGTGTCTTTCCACTGAATGGCCACAGAGAAGGGCGTGGTAGACCACATACACCTCCATGGCCTTCTGTTTGGGCATATATATATATATATATAGAGAGAGAGAGAGAGAGAGAGAGAGAGAGAGAAGATTTTCCCTCTGGGCACTGGTTCATCAGGTAGGAGGTCGATGGCACAGTCCTATGGTCTGTGAGATGGTAATTGGGAGGCTCGTTTTGGACAGAAAACGTCACTGAAATGGGCATATTCTTTAGGTACATCAATGGGACTCTCGATGGAGGTGGAGTTGACTGGAATCACAGGGCTAGATGAGATGGGTCTTGGAAGACCAGGGAAACATTTTGAAAAGCACTCCTTGCCCCACTTCAGGACTTGTGGTGGGATCATGAGAAACGAGCCATGGGTGCCCTAGGACTATCCCATCGGTGGATTTCTCCAGAACCAACAAACAAATATCCTCTGTGTGACATTGACCAACTTGGAGTTTGATAGGTCCCATGCAGTATCGGTTGTGTCCTTGGCCGAGAGGACTTCCAGTTATTGATTGGACCTTGTACGGGATGTCATTGACTCTTCTTGAGTTGAAGTTGGTGACATAAGTCGTCTGAGATGAAGTTGCCGGCTGACCCAGAGTCGAGGAGGGCATGGACTAAAATGCAGTGGAGAGAAGTAGTGAGTTGTAAGTGGATGTACTTTAACAGAAGAGGAGGAAACCACACTCACCACGGGTCGTGGAGGACAGATGGGACATGCCCGTAGTACATGTCCATTTTGACCACAGTATAAACATAATCCCTTGGTCAGCCGACGTTGACGTTCAGCCGAGGACAGATGAGTTAGACAGGTGTTGTCAATTTCCATGGGTTCTTGGGTTGGTTCTGGAGTGCTGGGAAGCTCTGGCTGGCAGAACGAGAGGGGTAGATTTTGGCACATATTGTCCTCCATACAGCCTTGATTAGCAACTCTGATAGATATTTGGATGAAACGCTCAAGCCCGATGGTGTTGTCATAAGCAGAGAGATGCAACCGCAGAGAGGGCTCTAGTCCTTGTCGAAACATGGTCAACAGGGAGCATTTGTTCCAACCTCTTGATGCTGCTAGCGTGTGAAAACGGAGAGTATAATCTTGAATGGAACTCTTGCCTTGTTTAAGATGGTAAAGTAACTCATGATTGAAGAATCTCCTACTAGTCGTCCGAATACTTCACAGAAATGTGCGATGAATGTATCCAGTGATTGAGTGACCGGTCCATTTTGCTGCCATAAGGATTCCGCCCATTGGAGTGCTCGACCTGTTAACAATGACAGAATAAATGAAATTTTAGCCCTCTCAGTTTGGAAACGTTGTGGTTGCTTCTCTAGGGCAAGCGATCATTGCAGGAGGAAACCGTTGCAATCGTCCGCCGAGCCAGAGTAGGGTGCCGGATTGACCATGGGACTGGCAGTGTAGATCAGTCCGGAAGAAGAAGTGACTGGTGGTGAAACAGGTGCTGGTGTTGACGTGGTCGTGACTGGGGGAGTGAGAACACAGCGAAGTGAGTCGACCAGCTCCTGGAAGGGATCCACACCTGTCTGGTTCATGATGGTTTGGTCTGGTCTTTTGTAACGGGAAGTCAGACTCCAGACAAGTTAGAAACCAAACAGACGGATTTATTGTACAGATTTCAATGAGCAACAATGATAGGTGAGTAATGGTAAATATTGAGTCTTTGATGCAGGGAATGTAGATACTGATGATAATAGTCTCTTTACCAGGATGACACACAGAGAGTGAATGGGTTGATGAAGGTATTTTCCAGGAGCTGGTTCCAATTAACTGTTTCAGGTAAGTAGGGTTGAGAAGACAAAGGAGCACACAGGGGAGACGGAAGAGATCCAGGGATATGAAGCAGGTAAGTGAGCGTGTAGAGATGAGTCTTCATTCCACAAGGGAGACCAGACAATGTGACTAATTGAACTGTGTGCTCTTATAGTGCAGGGTGCTGATTGGTGATGACTGTCAGGTGTGTGTGCTCAGAACTCGGGTGATTGTGATCACTGATAGGTGGAAGAGCCTGGAGTGTCTGTGACACAACCCTTTATGTTAACCAGCTTTTACTATTTTGTTGGTTTAATATTTGCAGCACTCACGGTTCACATGCATGGACGGTCTATACTTGCACAACACAATGTTTAACCCGCATGTGGCAGTGATTAATAAAGTTGGATTTGCCAAAATATTTAGTGCCAGTCATTTTCTTGCACCCGAAGAAAGTCCACTTTTTGTTTTTTTTTTGCTTTTTCCACAGTAATAGTTATGTTTAGGAGTAGGGTTATGGACCTCCATTCTCACTTTTTTTTTTCTTTCTAAAAATAAGTTTTTGTTCCATTCGCATCGTATAAATTCATACCAAATCACCACCTTGGAAAATAGATACATTTTCCTGTGAGAATGAGTTGTCAAACCTCACTGTTTCTCCAAAACACCAAAATTATCTCAACCAATGGCCAACACTGGCGGGACTAATTTTTTTTTTTTTTCAGCGGAAAATAGCAGTATTTGGGAAACCTGTTTGGAAATCTTTTAAATCAGTTTTACTAGTTCATTATGTTAAAAAGTTTGTGATTGAGCTAATTTTTATATGTGTAAATGAATACTGAATGTAAAAATCACACAGTTGGCTAATGCAGGCATACTCATTATTTGCCCAGAGGGTGCTGACACAGTGTAGTAAATCTAAAGTCTTTTCTTTTGTTATTCTCTTTTTGCTTCACTAACATGATCTCTTATAAGCCCCGAACATGCACTGAGTAATAGACCCATCCACTCCCACTCTTCTTCAAAGCACCAAACAAATCTGCAAGTTCTCTCTTGCAGTTAAAGTACACTGATATGCCACAGCTATTTCAGAGTCATTTTGGAGCTTATTTAATATTCTTCCTT
The DNA here is from genome assembly GCF_001515645.1 of Sinocyclocheilus grahami. Classification (NCBI taxonomy): domain Eukaryota; kingdom Metazoa; phylum Chordata; class Actinopteri; order Cypriniformes; family Cyprinidae; genus Sinocyclocheilus; species Sinocyclocheilus grahami. Next base: position 438,893 of record NW_015506062.1, on the reverse strand, counting down.
GCTTTCCTACTCAGCGAAACTTGGCAGGAAAGTCTTTGGATGATCGAAAAACCACATTGCATAAAGGTTCATTTAGATTAATTAATTATGTGATAATTAATAATTAAGGTGTTGAGGAGATGAAAAAAGAGAATGTGTTTATGTGCATGTGTGAGGGTGTGTGTATGTCAAGGTAAAAAATACTGCAGCGCAGTGAATTGCAAGATGCAGAGAATAGACTGTACTGTACTGTACTACACTAAAACTACGTTGTATTTTGTTGCATCATTTATAAAGGTCTGACAAGCCATATGATTGGCAAAGCGGCCAAAAAGAATCAGTACAACTGTTAAGAAGCTTTTAGTGAGCTAGAGCGTAACAATCCACAGATTACGGACAGAGTCCTCTATAAATGTATTAAAATGTTAATGACAATTTTTAAAGTTATTAATCATGTCACATCAGCGATTGTGTCAGATGTATTTTGCAGTGCAACATCTTGAGGTGCTTTTGTCTTCAAGGCCAAGAACTTTCCCTAGGCTCTTTCTTTCTACCATTTTATCATTGTACATAGAGTAACTTACAATACAGCTTCACAAATAACATTTCACTCTAAAATCAAATGGGAAAAATTAGGAAAATAGATTTAGCATTAAGTAGATTAAATCTTTTTAATGATCATAAAGAAATTAACATATCACTCATTATTGTAATGTGTTCAGATATTGTGTGTGTGTGTGTGTGTGTGTAAATACTTCACCATTTAAATCATATTTTACGAGTTTGTCACAAATTGTCACAAACAACTAATTAAATAACTAACTAACTGGATGAATGAATGGAATGAAGTATTTTGGCATGTTTTTATTAGATTAATTTTAACTTTTACATTATTGAACAATAACATCAAACCTCAGTAACTGATGCCTCATTTTATTTCCTTTCATGAAGTTGAGTAACAGTATCACAGATCCTGTGCAAAAAAAAAAAAAATGAGTAAAAACGGGTTCTGCAGTCAGTAATCTAATTGGAAAATGTGCTAATCTAGCCTACCACCATCGCCTATTTAATTGTGCCACTAGATATTAACCGATTGATGTTTTGTAGAGGATCCATAATGGCAGCATCTTCTCACCTCCCCTCTAAAATGTTTGGTGTTAGAGTGCCAGATTGTGATACTACTGCTATTTTGCCTATTTAAGAAAAAAAAAATGTTCACAGAGCACACTTCTTTTATTCTGAAATTGTTCTGTGTTATAGAGTTATTTTTTAAAGCTATCCCATTACTTTTTTTGTGAAAACTATAAAAGGCTCCATTCACAATGATACCTGTGGCCTTCATAAACATAACTACTTTTACTTAAATACATAAAAGACATACTTTAAACTCATTTGTGTATTTCTAACCAGACACCCATTCACTGCAGAGGATCAAATGAGGTAATGCTAAATTTCTGCAAATCTGTTCTAATGAAGAAACAACTGATCTACGTATTGGATGGCCTGAGGGTGAGTAAATTTTCAACAAAGGTTATTTTTAAGGTTCCATATAACATGGTTCTGTATGGAACCTTATAAAAAAGGGTTCTGCTATTGTTACAGGTCTATGAACCCTAGTCTGGTTATGTTTAGAAACAAGACATTTCCGTATGATATGGTTTAAAGGTTTTTATTTCTTTGTTGCTTTATCAAAATCTAAATCTCAATCAAAGTCCAAAAGTCCAATCTTTGATATACAGTACCTGCATCATGTATGGAGACTAAAGCCAGTTTTGTTACACTCATATAAGCCAACATTTCCTTTAGAGTGGATATTTAAACAATACCCACTACAACATGTATGTTCACTGAAGCATAATACATATTCATTGTTGATTGGCACCCATTCAGATAATATTTTATACCAAACATAATAATTCACAGGAGCTTAGCGTGCCATGCAATGTTGTCTCCATCAGTTTGGTTAAAATAACAATGTGATTGTGCAGTCATCACCCACCAGTGCCAGGAACTGTCACCCAGCATCACAGAAAGGGTTCTGGGCTTTGTGGGTCTTGTGCTGATATTTTATGACAATGTGTGAGCAAGTTGTAATTTGTTTGGTCCAGAAATGAAGTCACAACACCCTAGGTGCCTGTTTAATTTAACACTTCAGTAGTGTTCACAGTTGGAACAGTATCTCGGTTCACTTTAAAAATGCATAGACAAAAATGAAGACGGATCATTCTGTTCGTTTTCAAAGCAAAGATTATATATAAGAAAATATATTTTATAAGGTTTAAAAGTTTATTGATTTATTTATTTGTATTTATTTTTTGTGGTGGAAGAAAAATTAAAAGACCTCAGACAATCAAAATCAAATAATGCTTCAATATAACTGTGCATAGGTTTATTTAGATCATATGCATCCTTGGACTGGCATATGCATTTGCTTTTTCACTGCTATTAGGTGCACTCATAGATCTAGTTAATTAAGTTGGAACTCTATTACAGGCCTTCTTGCCCCATATAATCAGACATTTATCACAATACACCACCACAGCTTGCATGCGCTTTCACAACAGCAGCATTTACACACAAACACACACTGATAGATACTCTCAGGGTATCTGTCTTTCTGAAATGCAACAACTCATTGCCTCAGTCAGTATTCCTTGCTTATAAAATTAATTAATTAATTTAAAAGGCTAGGCTAAGCTACACTGTAAGAAAATGCCAGGAATTTACAGGATTAAAGTGTAGGCCTATTATTTTACAATAAATTACTGTAGTCAGAAATTTACTGTGAAATCAATGCATGCTGGGTCATTTTCTTACAAATTACTGTGAATAAACAGCAGGATGATGCTAACGTCACAATAATTTACTGCTCTTGTTTTACTGTGAATTCACATTATAAAGTTGCTTGTGCCACTGTTAGAAATTAGTTTACTACTGTAATTGTTTTAAAGTCACCATAATGGTGATTAGGGATTTGTATTTGTTTGGGATCTATTCATATTCAAATTTCTGATCTAGTAATGTCAGAAGTGTGACAAATGAAAACATTTGTCAAAATGATGACAAGCTAGAATATGAAATATGCTAATTGCCTGACTTTAAATTAGTCAAATTATTCATGAACATAAAGATTTTATTTTAGAATTATTTAAGCATGAGGATTAATCAAGAACTTATTTTACATTCATAACTGTTTGTGGATGAATCTGTCACAACAGTGAAGCAACTGTAGAGATCCGTCTTTGACATCAATACCCGAAATAAAAAACACAACAATGGTAACACTCAATATATGAAAACACTTACAACACTTACAACATTATAAAATAAACAAACAACATAAACTGCTAAAAGTGAACCAAAAACAAGTTCAATAGCACAAATAAAACCAACAAGAATTAAATCGATTTATGATCTATGCATGCTGGGTAGTACATATGCACTGTAGAAACACGTATGATGCTGATTGTTTACAATAAATATCTGAGAAGAGATGTCCCACCTTGAAATGATTGTGAAAGCAATTATTAACCTGGAATATACTGTAATTTCATACAAAACGTTTTAACAGTGTAGTTGACTAGTCTTCCAGCCTGGTCATAGCTTGTTTAGCAGGCTGCTTTCAGAGATGGCAGACCAGCTGATCAACCAGCTGAAATAGTTTGTCCAAGTCCACCTGGGAAGTTTATACTAATTTGGGAAAATTGTAATTCCGACGTAAGGTGCATTCAAGTCACTTAGTTAGAGCAAGATAACATATACCATTTTTATTATTATTTTTGTAAATTGAGTCGTTATATATTGTATGGCTATTCTAAATATATCCATTTCAACAAATTCACCATCAATACAGACTCTGCATCCACTGCGTGTTTAGCAGGCTGCTTTCAGAGATGGCAGACCAGCTGATCAACCAGCTGAAATAGTTTGTCCAAGTCCACCTGGGAAGTTTATACTAATTTGGGAAAATTGTAATTCCGACGTAAGGTGCATTCAAGTCACTTAGTTAGAGCAAGATAACATATACCATTTTTATACCATTATTATTATTATTTTTGTAAATTGAGTCGTTATATATTGTATGGCTATTCTAAATATATCCATTTCAACAAATTCACCATCAATACAGACTCTGCATCCACTGCACCCGGGTATAAATACAGTTTATATTCCCACTTGTAATTATGAATTAGTGGTGGCAGTAATGTGCGTTCATCTATCTTTGACTTGACTTGAACGCACCACAAGTAGCTGAGCACCAGCTTGGCCAGACTGGGAGACCAGGTACGTCCAGCTTAAACCAGCTAAGAATGGCAAACCAGCATAGGCTTCGGCTTTTACATTTTTTTTATTTATTTTTCCCTCTCCAGCAGTGTTCAAGCACACTTTCCTCTCCACAACACAGCTGCAACATCACAGACCTGCTATATAAAATCACTGATCTGCTATACATGTATCAGTGTTATTATAGTTATAGCATATGAGGGATCTTGTGCGTTATATATAGCAAATCTGAACACACTGTTGCGATATATTTATGCATACTGACTGATTTGCGAAATGAAATAACATTGCTGATCTGCTATATATAACGCACTGATCTGCTAAGCATGATTTTAATTATTTGGTTTCTGCTGAATCTAACCACAGTAGGATAGTTCCGTGCGATCAATACACCTGCCATCAAAAACACTACAGTGAGACAAAACAGAGGACGGGTTTGTACATATTTTTCACAACAAGCGTCAAGGCAGCATCATATTGCAAAAATACATTTCCTTTGAATGCTTCCAGATTATTTGCAAGAATAATTAGATTAGAAAAAAATGGTTTCTGTATAACTGAAACGCTTTGCTGGATGCAGATATGAACACATGAAAGGGAGAGTGTTCAGTGCTTAGAGAGCTTGACGATTGATCCATTGTAATTCTGTTCGTGACCGGCAGAGCTTACGAGAGCTGTCCAGCGGTGTGTGGTGCTGAAAGGCATCACATATACTTAACCAAACAATTAAGGGACATTTCTGTTCTTATATTCAACCGCAAGAAATATCCTTTAATTGTAAGAGTAAGAATATAATGTTTCGTCTCTGCTGACGAGGTCTTCAGTGATGTGGATGAGTAAAGTCGATCCAGCGCTGCACTTCATTTGTTTCTCTGAAGTTCAATTTCTTCGCTTCACTTTCCGCTCTCCACAAATCTGCTCTTATTCAATAGCCGTTTGACATCAGCATGTTAAAAGTTAAGACGTTACACGACATGCTGAAACCTCAAATTAAAGATTAAACTTAAAAGAAAAAAAATATACCATTCAACAATACATATATGAGACCAACACAAGTGCTTTTGTTGAAATGCCGCACTGACGTCTTACACTGTAAAAAGCACAACTGTGCAGTTGTTATCTTAAAAGACCTAAACAATATGTTTTGACACGAATAACATCAGATCATTTGTGTTACAACCTGACAAACCTCTCTTTACTGCGATACGTTTAAAAAGCATTGTATACAGTGCAAGAGAACCTTACAAGATATACAAAAAACATGCTATCATGAAAATGGCAGTATGTTGTACACGAGCCCACAGTTCCAGTCTACCGACACGATCGTCTCCGCAACACGTCCTTACAATATCTAAACACCGTGTCTGAAACCATGTTCACAGGGAGAAATGCGCCGTATGTGGAGAATTTCCACGGACTTCTGACAGCGGTGCTTCGTCTCGCGCCGTGGGAAGGTCGATTCCTCTTCGTGACATTGCACAGCGATTATCTGTGCTTCATTATCCGCTAAAATAAGCGAGAAGTAATCGAAAGCACATTTTAACACTCGAAAGAAAGTTATCGTTTCCTTTTGCGCGCGACGAAACTTTGAAGCACCATCTCCATATTCATTTCTCCCATGTGGAAATCTCTGTGAACATACCATCTATAGCGTCCTCGTTGACAGCTACACGTAGGCTATGTTTGCGAACTGTAATTCAACGTCCTGTAAAATCATCGCTAAAAAACAGACAATGAATAAACAGTACACTTGAACACTCAAGAGAAAGTTACCGCTTCGTTCGATGACTTGGTGAACCGCCGGCATTCCATATTGATCTCCCCACGTTCGCTTTTCCCGTGTTTTCACGGGTGGAAATGTATGTTAACATGCCACGTTTCAGAAGACAAAGCGCAGGAATGGAGCAGAACGCAGCGGTCTTGTTCTTAAAACTTGAACTGTTTTAACTTGAAAACGCTACGCGTATGGCGAAAATCGCTTAAAGCGATGGCGAGACGCGATTTTTACCAGTCAACGTTGACATGATGTATGTTTACAGAGACCAACTGCTAAAATAATTTTCTCCGACAGAAAGCGGTAACGTCTTCTTAATGCAGCTGCGTATATGTTTAGCGCTGTCCTCTTGTCCGGCTTCGCGTCGAATTCCATCTCTCCGCACGCGCGCGCTCGCTCGCGCTTTCTCTCTGGCACGAGTGAACAAGCCAGCGAGGGCGGGCGCGTGCGCACGCGGGTGTCCCTCCTCCGCAGTTTGGAGTTTGTGATGTGTCTCAGACTCCGCGAGCACCGCGCGAGAGCGAGACCTGCGGAGTGAACGCGCCGGATCCTGAAGCGACCGTTACCCTCCAACAGGCGACCTGTCCTTCTCTCTCCTGATTTCACCCGTATTCCCTCACACCAGCGCTTTGTTTCAACGCCGCCACACTTTTTGGTTTATCACAGGTGTATTTGCAAACATTTGACGTACTTTTCTCACTCATTTGGGAATTAACGGACATCTGAGGATCGTGTGGATGCGCGGCTTTGGAGAGAAGCGGAGATGGAATTGCTGATAATATGCCTTTCTTTTGGGATATTGCAATGCAGTTCGGTGGGAGCCGACTCCATCATTCACATCGGTAAGGAGTGAGCTGTTCAAAGCCTTTATTTGTTTTAAACGATAATGAATGCGCCATCCAAAATGAGAGGACTCTATGGGAAGTGTGTTGTAGGGGGTCGGCGTTAAATATCCATTGTAAATAAGCATTGAAAATGTGCCCCGCTCAGCGGGCTGAATATCAATTGAGCAGACCACTTGTGATGATAACGTCTCTCTTGTTCAGATTGCCGATAGATCCATGGCACTGACAGATGCATGGGTAAAACTAATCTAATTCCAGTCTTAGCAGGTTGTTCACGAAGAACGCTTAATTGTGTAAATCGCATATTCCAGGTAAGTTGGAAAAACAGGAGGTGTCCGTCATAAGACAAAGTAAGCCAATGTGTGTGGGTAGCTTTCTCCCCCTCCCATCTATAAGATTGAACTTTGTATGGAACGTGAAGGAAATCTTAATAAAGGATGCATGCTGAAGTAAATAAATGACAAGAGGACAAATGCTTATTCTTGGCTATCCCAGGCCGTAAATGTCATCTTAACCAATCCCCTTTGGGTGTGCCAGACACCCTGTGCATTCTGATTATCTCACCAAACGTGAGGAAAGAAAGATTTTGGCTCCAACAGCAGCAAGAGAGGAGGAAGAGGGGCTGCTGGGGAGGGCGGCAGTGGCTCTATTCAGTTGTCATGAAGAACTCAAATCCAAACACTTATCTATCATACCGAATCAGCCATTGGCTCATTAAAGAGAAGATTTATTGGAATCGGTGAAAATAAGCCACCATATTTGGCTCATTTTGGCTTGTCTCTAAATTCTAATTGGCCTTCAACATAACTACTTGTCATTCTAACCTTTTATATCAAAAACACATCATTTTGGGTTGCCAAAACTGACCTAGTGTGGTCGGTTGTCTTATATTTTATTCCAACTAGCTATAACTAATTATAATGAGTGATTCTGGCTTGTTTATTCAATCTATGTGTTAGGTACATGGCTGCCCAGTATAATTGACCAAGACCTTGGGAATGATTCAAGAAAGCAGTTTTAAAAGCATGCAAAGACTAGATCAGGCATTCACACATTGAAATCATGTGTATTAAAAGCATTTGAGACGTTCTGAACTGTGGTGGATGCGATATGCAGAGTGAAATTATGCTATATCCTTATGCACTCAGAAATAATTATATCTACAGTTTGTTCTCAGATAATTCAGTTTAGCTACCAGTTGCATGGGTCTAGGTCAGAAAATCCACTTCCATCACCACCTTTAAAGATGAGATCTTCCAAAGTTTTCATCCAGCTTTTTCGTTTAAGCGCAGACGAGGATGTATCTGTGGCAGGGCTCAAAGGTGCACAACGCAGGTGAAATAACAAATTCCAGCCTCATGCAAAGACTAGATCAGGCATTCACACATTGAAATCATGTGTATTAAAAGCATTTGAGACGTTCTGAACTGTGGTGGATGCGATATGCAGAGTGAAATTATGCTATATCCTTATGCACTCAGAAATAATTATATCTACAGTTTGTTCTCAGATAATTCAGTTTAGCTACCAGTTGCATGGGTCTAGGTCAGAAAATCCACTTCCATCACCACCTTTAAAGATGAGATCTTCCAAAGTTTTCATCCAGCTTTTTCGTTTAAGCGCAGACGAGGATGTATCTGTGGCCGTGTAATAGGCAGGACTCAAAGGTGCACAACGCAGGTGAAATAACAAATTCCAGCCTCCAGTGCCCAATACTTCCACTTTGTTACATCCACTCACGTTATCATCCTGACCAAATTTGGCTCTGAAGGGCAAAAGAAAAATGGGGCCGTCCATTGAATGGAGAGGGTGACATGAAGTGATTTTCAGGGCGGTGTGGTGATTTACAGAGGCAATGCCCATCCAAAACTGGTAATTGGAAGGCTAGTACAGGTTGTGTGGATCAGGGCTGCTCTCACTGGCAACTGGAATGAACAGATGCGACACCCCTATTTCTGCTAAATAAGATGAACACTGCAGTGATACATCAATCAGATTCTACCTGTCTACCTGCCCATCCTATTGGGCTCCTCTAACACAGGTAGAAAAGATGGGTACATTTTGGCCAAACTTAATTGAGGCCTCTCAATCTCTCTAAAACCATTTCCAGATATCATGCGTAAACTTAAATATGTTAAGCTGCCATAATATGAATTAATCTGCATGCAACTTGTTGCACAACTTTATTGTAGGACGCTTTGATAAGCACCTGCTTGGAATGTAAATGCAGGACTTAACAGTAAGGATTTTTGTTTCCCGCTTTTATTAGCTGTCTTTAACTACTACTGTATGTAATTACCTCTAAAACAATTATTTGTTTGTTTTAACATACTCATTGTGTTCATGTTGTATTGCAAAACAGATGTCTATGTAATTGCTAGGTAATACATTAATAAAAACACTATGAACAGATGCGACACCCCTATTTCTGCTAAATAAGATGAACACTGCAGTGATACATCAATCAGATTCTACCTGTCTACCTGCCCATCCTATTGGGCTCCTCTAACACAGGTAGAAAAGATGGGTACATTTTGGCCAAACTTAATTGAGGCCTCTCAATCTCTCTAAAACCATTTCCAGATATCATGCGTAAACTTAAATATGTTAAGCTGCCATAATATGAATTAATCTGCATGCAACTTGTTGCACAACTTTATTGTAGGACGCTTTGATAAGCACCTGCTTGGAATGTAAATGCAGGACTTAACAGTAAGGATTTTTGTTTCCCGCTTTTATTAGCTGTCTTTAACTACTACTGTATGTAATTACCTCTAAAACAATTATTTGTTTGTTTTAACATACTCATTGTGTTCATGTTGTATTGCAAAACAGATGTCTATGTAATTGCTAGGTAATACATTAATTACAGATGTAATTATACGCAGGCACTTTTATTTTTATAATTAATATCAGTAAACATTTTTATATTTAATATCAGTACAACATTAAAACATGTATGTACAAAATAAGTGTGTTGTATCAAATTATTAATTTAGATGTTAGTACATCGTTAAATACACTTAAAGTGGGCGCAGATTGGCCAAGTTGGGCTAGTAGTTTAGATTTTTAAATGTACTGTAAACAGTGGCAAGGGACTGGCAAATTTTAGCCAGGGAGAAAAAAAAAAACAGTGTACAATTTTAAAGAACCTCACCTATGTTAGACAGGTGTAACCTGTAACCTTCAAATCAGCAGATTCAGCAGCAATCCTTATTGTTGAGACCTGTAATAAAACAAATGGAACCTTTTTGACTTTTCTGTTATTTGTTCGCAATTAATCTCAAATGACAAGCTTTCTCATTGCTCGTTGTTTTTTTTTTACATAAAAGGTGCTGAGTAAAATATCAGGGGTATTTTTATCGTATTTATATTTAGTGAAACAATCAACAATCTTATTTCAGCCCTATGCTCTCTGGAGGATGAGTTTCCATAGCTCAACTGGTAGAGCATAGCATTAGAAAGGTCAAGGTCACGTGTTCAATCCCAGAGAACACACACACTGATAAAAAAAAGTACCTTAACTGCACCTTTAAGTGGCTGTGGATGAAAGCATCTGCCAAATGGATAAATGTAAATGTTTGTTAAATAATAGGCATGTGAGCAAGTTGAGCCAAGCAGGTCAACTTCCCTCTGTGTGAAAATGGGTAGAGCATAGCATTAGAAAGGTCAAGGTCACGTGTTCAATCCCAGAGAACACACACACTGATAAAAAAAGTACCTTAACTGCACCTTTAAGTGGCTGTGGATGAAAGCATCTGCCAAATGGATGAATGTAAATGTTTGTTAAATAATAGGCATGTGAGCAAGTTGAGCCAAGCAGGTCAACTTCCCTCTGTGTGAAAATTAGCAGTTCCATCGGTTTGTTTGTATGCTTCACTAAGACCCAGATAACTATCTGCAGGTGCCATTTTTGAGGAGAACGCAGCACGGGATGATGAGGTGTTTCAGTTGGCGATCTCTGACCTCAGCCTCAACGATGACATTTTGCAGAGCGAGAAAATCACCCACTCCATAAAATATATCGAACCCAACAACCCCTTTCAGGCAGTCCAGGAAGGTGAGTGAATCATCGTGTTATGTCTCTTGACTCTCGAACTGCATCATTCCCTGACGTGCTAAAAAATTTACATGCAAGTTGTTGTCTGGCGGTTTGAATAACCTTCCAACAAGACACCACTGAGTCGAAATGACACACATCACTAGGGTTTCTGCTTTTGTTCAGAGCGTGCTTACGGCGACCAAAGATGTCTTGAAAATGTATGTGTGTTTGTTTAATGCCAGCATGAAAGGTGACGTTTGGTTTCAAAGACTTCCACCTGAAGCTTCCCCACAGTCTAGTGTCTTCTATGAAAGAAGAGCTAGGTGGAGGTACTGAGTCAAGCTGGACTCAATAACAATTTTCAACATAATTGCAGGTGAGGATGAGTGCTCTGAAGCCTGAGCTTTCCAAAAGATAATTTTGAAAAGCGAGGAAAAAGAGAATTTCTTCTTCTGAATGGCCTAATGGCAGTTAATGATGCCCGATGAAGATATGAAGATGATGGTGATGATGGCAATGATTATTTCCATTAGAAAATATCCTCCATCACAATATTCTGTGACTGGTTTTGAAAATATATCACTGGGATCAATCTCTCTCTGGAGGATGAGTTTCCATAGCTCAACTGGTAGAGCATAGCATTAGAAAGGTCAAGGTCACGTGTTCAATCCCAGAGAACACACACACTGATAAAAAAAAGTACCTTAACTGCACCTTTAAGTGGCTGTGGATGAAAGCATCTGCCAAATGGATAAATGTAAATGTTTGTTAAATAATAGGCATGTGAGCAAGTTGAGCCAAGCAGGTCAACTTCCCTCTGTGTGAAAATGAGCAGTTCCATCGGTTTGTTTGTATGCTTCACTAAGACCCAGATAACTATCTGCAGGTGCCATTTTTGAGGAGAACGCAGCACGGGATGATGAGGTGTTTCAGTTGGCGATCTCTGACCTCAGCCTCAACGATGACATTTTGCAGAGCGAGAAAATCACCCACTCCATAAAATATATCGAACCCAACAACCCCTTTCAGGCAGTCCAGGAAGGTGAGTGAATCATCGTGTTATGTCTCTTGACTCTCGAACTGTATCATTCCCTGACGTGCTAAAAAATTTACATGCAAGTTGTTGTCTGGCGGTTTGAATAACCTTCCAACAAGACACCACTGAGTCGAAATGACACACATCACTAGGGTTTCTGCTTTTGTTCAGAGCGTGCTTACGGCAACCAAAGATGTCTTGAAAATGTATGTGTGTTTGTTTAATGCCAGCATGAAAGGTGACGTTTGGTTTCAAAGACTTCCACCTGAAGCTTCCCCACAGTCTAGTGTCTTCTATGAAAGAAGAGCTAGGTGGAGGTACTGAGTCAAGCTGGACTCAATAACAATTTTCAACATAATTGCAGGTGAGGATGAGTGCTCTGAAGCCTGAGCTTTCCAAAAGATAATTTTGAAAAGCGAGGAAAAAGAGAATTTCTTCTTCTGAATGGCCTAATGGCAGTTAATGATTGACGATGAAGATGATGGTGATGATGGCAATGATTATTTCCATTAGAAAATATCCTCCATCACAATATTCTGTGACTGGTTTTGAAAATATATCACTGGGATCAATCTAAGTGAGCTATTGATGCTGATATAGAGCTACAGGTGACGTTTGGTTTCAAAGACTTCCACCTGAAGCTTCCCCACAGTCTAGTGTCTTCTATGAAAGAAGAGCTAGGTGGAGGTACTGAGTCAAGCTGGACTCAATAACAATTTTCAACATAATTGCAGGTGAGGATGAGTGCTCTGAAGCCTGAGCTTTCCAAAAGATAATTTTGAAAAGCGAGGAAAAAGAGAATTTCTTCTTCTGAATGGCCTAATGGCAGTTAATGATGCCGGGATTGACGATGAAGATGATGGTGATGATGGCAATGATTATTTCCATTAGAAAATATCCTCCATCACAATATTCTGTGACTGGTTTTGAAAATATATCACTGGGATCAATCTAAGTGAGTTATTGATGCTGATATAGAGCTACATTTGCTAAGGTTTTATTTGTCATTCTTCTTCCACTACCATTACTGGGACCTTTATCAACTAGTCTGCAATCATCAAGTACTCACTGTTTTGTCAGTCTACGTGCAGTTTTCCACAGTTCTTTGCTTTCAGTGTAATAGGTGTCTTTCAGGTTTGCTTGGTGAGGTGTTTTATTTCCCACATGTCACCATGTCAATCTGAGGAATAACACAAGCACACTTGGAGAACATCCTTATTCAGACAACACCGTGTGACCTTGCATATGGCACAGGGGAACTTAACACTTTTTAATATAGCTGGTGTTAACATCTAGAATGAAACTGTCTCATTGTATGTTGATTTGTTTTGCACACCAGGGATAAACCTTCATAGTGTCACTGGTGCTTAAAAATATATGATTTGCATATTCAGGAATATATATATATATATGTATGTATATATTCAACCTAGCAATGCTATTGTTTCTGAGACGTGTTTATGGTTCACAATTATCTATTAGCTTTATTTATTTGGAGTTACCACTCAATTGCTCAACATTTTTTGCTACTGGGCCTCTGTTTTTGCGATCATCTGGCAATATCCAGTTATGTTTGATCTTCTGCATGAATGTGTTGTCATGGTGGCTTGGTTGAAATGCAAGGCAGTGCGTAAGTATTTAAGCACAGTGATGCTGTGCTCTCTTGACTGAATGCCCTGTTGATTTTGGCTCTGTGAACAGATTCAAGACCATTCAAGTCAGCAAATAGAGTTATTTTTAGTGGTCACAGTTGCCATCTCAAAATGGCAACAGTAGCCCACGTTGTGTGCAGGGATGTGCCTGCGGAAAGTTAAGCAGCAAAGTGACTTTTTCATTCTATGATGTTAAAGGGTGACTCTGACGAAATCTATCAAGCATGTGTTTGCATCACCAAACTTAACAGAAAGAAATATCACCACAATGCAAAACCTTTTAATTGTCCTAAAATATGCGTAATCATTTAAGCACAGTGATGCTGTGCTCTCTTGACTGAATGCCCTGTTGATTTTGGCTCTGTGAACAGATTCAAGACCATTCAAGTCAGCAAATAGAGTTATTTTTAGTGGTCACAGTTGCCATCTCAAAATGGCAACAGTAGCCCACGTTGTGTGCAGGGATGTGCCTGCGGAAAGTTAAGGCTCATTTTGTTAAGCAGCAAAGTGACTTTTTCATTCTATGATGTTAAAGGGTGACTCTGACGAAATCTATCAAGCATGTGTTTGCATCACCAAACTAACAGAAAGAAATATCACCACAATGCAAAACCTTTTAATTGTCCTAAAATATGCGTAATAATTTTGTTTATATGCAATATTGGAAATAAATTAAAGCTTTTATTCAGTAAGGACACATTCAATTAACACAAAAGAAGATATTTTGAAGAAAGTTGGTAACCAAACAGTTGCTTGTAGCTATTGACTTCCAAATCAGCTTAAAGGCAATACAACATATTAAAATGATAACCATTGTAACATATTAACTAGGGTTGTAGCTATCGATTATTTTAGTAATCAAGTATTCTACAGATTATTCCATCGATTAATTGAGTAATCGGATAAGAAGTATTTTTTTCTTTATTAAAGAGCAATACTAAATATACACGAGATAATAAGATAGATCTCTTAAAATAAACAACAAATTTGTTTTCTTTAAAAAAAAAAGTACATTTTTATTGCTGAAATTGCATACAGTAATAACCGTGAAAACTAAACCCATTTAATGTATTTAATTGCCAAATTGCATTCAAAATGCAAATACAAATATATCAATAAAAAAATAGAACGAATAAATAAAAATACAAAAATCAATTTCACATTACTTTAAAAAAGGTAAACAGTACAAACTAAAACTAAGGCATAAATCAAAATAATAGTAATAAAAATAATAATAATACCTAAACATTGCATTTATGTTGTGCAACTTAACTTTCAAGTTTCAGCCTAACTAAAGTTCAAGCATGACATGAGCCTTTACTGTCTTCTTGGAAGGCTTTGTGGCTTTTGTGAGAGGCAAAAATCAGTGGACAGGAAGGTAACTTGAAACAAGAACAAGAGACCATACACGATTTTTAAACAAATTTTTCTGCAACATGAAATTAGGGTTATTTGGAGAATAAACCCTCTTAAATGTCCCTATACATACTGGTGTGTGTGTGTGTGTGTGTGAAACTTGTTTTTGATATCCTTCATTTTCTGTGTACTGGTTCACAGCAGTGATAGAAATTAATCTGTTCCAATAAGTTTAAATAGATTTTTACATTTTATGGGCATTTTTACCTTTATAAAGCCTTTTTTTCTAAAAGTGTGCATCATCTTTTGTATCAATTTCTTACGTTTAATCAGTCAATTAGAATAAAAGACATTTGGGTTGTTACCAAATTATATCAGTATCAAAATTCATCTTTGCAATGCAGAGGAAACACAGAAGCTGCATGGGATGGATTTCCCACACAGAGGGACATTAATGCATTTAAGCTGCAGTTACAAATGCATAAATAATATTTTGTTATTTTAAACATAAAACATTGAATACTGATATTTAAAATTATTTTAAAAACGAAAAGATACTTTAAATGTGAAATTAAAACCGCCATTAGGTGGCAGCATGTCACTGTTAATAAGTGATTAATTGCGATTGAACCAAATCATTTAAACGGGTGATTCATTCGGGAACGAAATGCCGTCATGTTGCACAGAGACGCAAAACAGCGCTGTGGCTGTGTTTGGAATTTTTTGTTGGCAAAATAAAGCAAAAACAGGCAATATAGTGTCTAAAACGTAAGTTTCATTATATTAACTTCTTGTTTATTGAACTGTTGAATAAAATCACATTTGTAATCATGCTGATTTTAGAAGTGAAAACTGGCACTCCTCGTGTGATATTGACTAACTTTCTTTCTGTGGTATTTTTATGCGCAATGGCGTTTAGTCTTTCCTAAAACATAGCTAACGTAGGGACATTATAACTACCCACCATATTGATTTATGGTCTTAAATATGTCCAGCGGTTTTTTTTTTTAAAGGCTGGTCCCTGTTTTTATACAGTCTATGGTCTGGTCCAGCGTTTATTGGGTTGTGCATCAGTAATAATGGTCCGTGGGGAAACACGGTGTTCCATGTGTAGTTACAGTAAATTAACTAAACGAAGTTGCCTCTATGATTTTTTGTATTCGAGTTACTCGAGGTATTCGAGGAATCGTTTCAGCCCTAATATTAACACATATTACAATTTCTGTGGCGTTTGGGGTGAAATATGATCCAGGCATGCTTTCCTGAGATTCAAATTCAGTTCTTAACACGAGAAAGTAACATCATTGAATTTTTCACTCCTCAAGATTTTACTTTCTGTGTGCCCAATACAGAATAATGTGATGTAGTCAAATAGTGTATTACAGAATCATCGGCTGGTATGACTATGAGCTTCACATCAATAATAGAGGAAATTCCTGTGAATTGTTCATTGCATCCGTGCCTATTGCCTGATTATATTGCCTGAAGTTGATCTTAGATTAATACTTTACCCCCTTTTGAATTTTTATTACTTGCAGCGTGTTTCTTTATAATTGACAAATGTGTTATAGTTTCATGCTGTATCCTCAGTCTCTCATTTTATACTCAACACCGAGTGTAAAACCTACTACAGAAACAAATGGAGATGGTGTAATGAAACCCACTAGATGAATCCCACAAGGTTTTTCATGGGGTTGGGATGTCAATAAAGATTTGGAGCTTTACCTGAACTGAACTCTTTCACAAAAGAGTATGAAATGCCCCAAACCTCTCCAGATTCTCTAAATGCAATAGGACCTTTTATTTATTGTAGCATAGTTGTTTTCATAGTCTCTCTTTCTTTGTTAGTTAACTGTGTAATAGCACTCCAATTGGTTTATTATTGGAAAAGCAATAGCATAGATTTATGTCTTCTTTATATCTTCTGATTTGTGTCACAACTGCATCTAAATACGGTTGTGACTAAGTGCTGATTAAAAGAATAGTTCACCCAAAAATGAACATTTACTGAAAAGATTCTCACTCTCAGGCCATCCAAGATGTAGATGAGTTTGTTTCTTCATTGGAACAAATTTGGAGAAATTTAGCATTACATCACTTGCTCACCAATGGATCTTCTGCAATGAATGGGTGCCGTAAGAATGAGAGTCCAAACATAGTCCAAAGCATGACTCCAGTCCATCAATTAAGATCACGTAAAGCAAAATGCATGTTTGTAATAAATCTATCCTTAAGAGTTTTTTTTTTACTTAAAACTGTTGCTTCAACCTAAAATACAACTCCTCTATTCATAATATTACTTTCTCCAGTGAAAAAGTCATCTCAAAATAGAAATATGCACAGCTCAAACACCATTTACAAGGGAAAACAGTCCAAAAGTGTTCTAAACAAATTTGGCAGTGGATTTTGATGTGAGAGGACAACAGGATATGTAGTTTTTTCACAAAGAAGTGTTATTACGGAATACACAGTTATATTTTGGCCAGAAGCAAGGGTTTGAAGTTAAAGTGTCTTAATGATGGATTTGTTTCTTACAAATACACAGCTTTTCACTTTACAAGACTAATTGATGAGTTAATTGATGGACTGGAGTCATGTGGATTACTAGTGGATTATTGTGGTGTTTTTATCAGCTGTTTGGACTCTCATTCTGGCGGCACCTATTCGTTGCAGAGGATTCATTAGTGAGAAAGTGACAATGTTAAATTTCTCCAAATCTGTTCTGATGGAGAAACAAACTCATCTAAATCTTGGATGACCTGCTGAGTACATATTCAGCAAATTTTCATTTTTGGGTGAACTGTTTCTCTCTCTACCACTGTTGTTCCCTCCAGCCCCAAGGTCTAAAGGAAACCCTTAACACACACACACACACACACACACACACACACACATTGCCAACATCAAAGAGTTTAAGCTGTCGGCAACCATGTTTCTAGTTTGAAGCTCAAGTTCAGAATTTTTTGCTATGGTTATTTAGGGAATCACTTCCATATTTAAGTGCAGCTGCCACTTACAAAACTGTGCACTTTGTATTTCATAGGATTGTTAGAGGGCTAGTTTATTGTTTCTCACCTTGGGCTTTGCCATCAATTTTTCATCATAAATTCACTGGATGGTGGTTTTTCGAAGACTATGGAGGAACCTTTAATTCCTGCTAACTAGCACAAAATGCTCCTGTGACTAAAGACATAACGTGTTACATAGTTGTTTTATATTAGATTTTGTATAGGAATATTTAGCAAGCAAGCAAGCAATCATGAGAGCAGATTTATTAACATTTGAGACATGTGCTCTCATTTACTAAAGGTTAGTGTGTATAAAAACAAGTGCAACTTTATTATTATGCAATTTATAATTACGCTATTATTCTGTTGGCAAAATGGAGACTTATAAACAGACAATACATAGACATACACCCAAACTGCTGAAATGCCAACTTGCATTGTCATGATATTAATCCTATAAATCTGACTGTATCACATCAAATGCAATTTTTTAAAACTTTGTTGAAAAACCTTTTGTACACATTATTCTACAATTTTCTGTAATCTGATTGACAGTTTATATTTTTTTACCAAGTAAAAAGCATTTTAGTATGTTTGTAAAATGTCCACCTTAGTCAGGTTGCATGTGTCTTTTTGCTGTAAAATCTGTACCTATTTTTAAAAAGGAACATAATAATAGCTTTTATATTGTTAGTACAAAACTCACTGGATTGAAGCAACTGATAATGATGCATCATATTTTGAGGAATGTTAATTTGTCTCTCAATCATCATTGTATTGCACCAGTGTTAAATTTGACAGCAAATTTTGATTTAGTCTTAGTCATAGTTGTTTGACTAAACTGCCATTTAGTGTTCATATTTTAGTAATTGTTTTAGTTTTAGTCTCTACAGTAGATTTAGTCGGCTAAAATCAAATGGGTTTAGTTCAGTGTTAATTTAGTTGACGAATAATTTTCGTCAACGACATTTACGACAATGAGACGATAACGAACTAAAACTCTTTTTGAATGACAAAACCTATGACGTAAATCTATTGACATTTTTGTCAACGAATAAAAACGAGACGAAAATATTAGGGAGGAACAATTTGGGAAGAGATTCATTCAGAACAAATCTTCTGCGTGGTTCGGAGGTTAGATGCGTACATATGAACCGGCGGGACATGAGCTAACATACACTTGATGCACGTCACATAAAAAGTTCAAAAATGTCAATATGTGGGAAAAAGAGAAGAGCAGACATGGATAAATCTGACGACGCATAGGGCTGTCGCGGTGAGGGAATTTCCCTTGCAGTAATTTTGAGTGGCTCAATATATATATATATATATATATATATATATATATATATATATATATGTGTATATATATATATATATATATATACACACAC
>NW_015506062.1:373683-418379 GCF_001515645.1 Sinocyclocheilus grahami | reverse complement strand
TATATATATATATATATATATGTGTATGTATGTATATATATATATATACACACACACACACACACACACACACACACAGTAACGGGACCGACGAGACGTGAGGCGTGAGGATCCATGTGCAAGCTTTTATTAAGAGACAAGGTTTTAATAGGCATGGGTAAGACAATGGCAAACGGGTATATCTAAGACAAGGCAAGAGATAAATCCAGGTAGAAGGCAAAGGTCCAAGCAGGGGCAAACAGAGTCAGAAACAGCAAGCAAAGGGTTAATCCAAGAGACCAGGAAAACAGACAAGGCAAGACTAAGAAAACAAGACACTAGGCTCGGTAAGGTAGCTATTCGCTAAACAGGGATACACGCAAAACAATACACGAGACTAAAACAGAAAACACAGAATGGCTCAGTAAGGCAGCTAACACTTGGGGAGTGAAAAATGCAGAACAATACTCGACAGTGAGAGAGAGGAAGTCCATGGCTTATTTAGCATGTCTGATTGGATTCAGCTGTGTGTGTGTGTGTGTGTGTGTGATCAGTGCATTCAGCTGTGTGCGTGTAATCAGTGCAATGGTTGAAGGGAAATGCAGACGCAAGTAATCGCACGCGCTCAGTCGATCTCGCTCTCATTCACTGTCTGTTTAGGCTTGTTAAGTGCAAATCTACAGAGCCTCTGTACAAATCAGCATGGTACACATTATGTTATCATTATTAACTTGTTTAATATTCAGTCCACATGCATGAAGTGTAAAACGAGAAGGGCATAAACTTACGAAAAAATAAAACATGCAAAAATCACAGTTGCTGCGGTCCTTGCATTCCTCTGCGGTTTGCTCGTCAATAGTATTGCGATATTGCGGTTATCGCGACAGCCCTAACGACGCAAGAGAGAACTCAATTCGGTCCAGTTTTCTGAGCGCAGACACTGAACCATACACACGGAAAGCGCGTCTCACAGTGCGCAAGTACTCTTTCGTGTGGCATGAACGGAGCATTACACACAAAATTATGTATAATTGTCAGTTTTGACGAGTATTCACGTAAACACAGTTAATTACGTCTGAAGTAAACATAAATAAAACATTTATTTACACATCCGATATTCTCCCAACTGTTTACGTTTACTTAAGACGTAACCGAGTGTGTTTACTTAAACTCGTTAAAACAGACAATGTGGCATCATTTTGTGTGTATTTCTCCGTCGTGCGCTGTTTGAGAAGTGCTTTTCTCTGTGCGTGATTCAGGTGTGTGCACTCAGAAAACCGGACGAATTGAGTTCTCTTTTGCATCGTCATGCTTTTTAAATTTATCCACATGTCTGCTCTTCTCTTACTCCCAAATATTGACATTTTTGAACGTTTTATGAGACGCGCAGCAAGTGTATGCTAGCTTATGTCTCGCCGCATAGATCAATAGGCTATGGAACAGTTCAAATGTGCATATCTAACCTCCTGACCACGCAGGAGATTCGTTCTGACTGGTTCTCTTCCCAAATCGTCCCACCCTAACATTATCGTCTAATTTTTATTCGTTGACGAAAATGTCAATAGATTTTCGTCATAGCTTTTGCAATTCAAAATGAGTTTTTATCTCGTTATAGTTTCGTTTTCATTTGTAAAAAAATTACGCTGACAAAAATTATTTAGCAATGAAATTAACACTGTATTGCACTGCATTATAAAATAATGCGGAGCTTTAATTATAAAACTAAGCAATTAACCATAATCTTACTAAGACATATTTTGGGAGATATTGACAGCAGTTTAGGTAAGTAGCCTGCTGTTATAAAGATCTCATTGATTTGCATTACAAGCTACCATTATTAAGGGACAAGGTTTTAATAGGCATGGGTAAGACAATGGCAAACGGGTATATCTAAGACAAGGCAAGAGATAAATCCAGGTAGAAGGCAAAGGTCCAAGCAGGGGCAAACAGAGTCAGAAACAGCAAGCAAAGGGTTAATCCAAGAGACCAGGAAAACAGACAAGGCAAGACTAAGAAAACAAGACACTAGGCTCGGTAAGGTAGCTATTCGCTAAACAGGGATACACGCAAAACAATACACGAGACTAAAACAGAAAACACAGAATGGCTCAGTAAGGCAGCTAACACTTGGGGAGTGATAGCATGTCTGATTGGATTCAGCTGTGTGTGTGTGTGTGTGTGTGTGATCAGTGCATTCAGCTGTGTGCGTGTAATCAGTGCAATGGTTGAAGGGAAATGCAGACGCAAGTAATCGCACGCGCTCAGTCGATCTCGCTCTCATTCACTGTCTGTTTAGGCTTGTTAAGTGCAAATCTACAGAGCCTCTGTACAAATCAGCATGGTACACATTATGTTATCATTATTAACTTGTTTAATATTCAGTCCACATGCATGAAGTGTAAAACGAGAAGGGCATAAACTTACGAAAAAATAAAACATGCAAAAATCACAGTTGCTGCGGTCCTTGCATTCCTCTGCGGTTTGCTCGTCAATAGTATTGCGATATTGCGGTTATCGCGACAGCCCTAACGACGCAAGAGAGAACTCAATTCGGTCCAGTTTTCTGAGCGCAGACACTGAACCATACACACGGAAAGCGCGTCTCACAGTGCGCAAGTACTCTTTCGTGTGGCATGAACGGAGCATTACACACAAAATTATGTATAATTGTCAGTTTTGACGAGTATTCACGTAAACACAGTTAATTACGTCTGAAGTAAACATAAATAAAACATTTATTTACACATCCGATATTCTCCCAACTGTTTACGTTTACTTAAGACGTAACCGAGTGTGTTTACTTAAACTCGTTAAAACAGACAATGTGGCATCATTTTGTGTGTATTTCTCCGTCGTGCGCTGTTTGAGAAGTGCTTTTCTCTGTGCGTGATTCAGGTGTGTGCACTCAGAAAACCGGACGAATTGAGTTCTCTTTTGCATCGTCATGCTTTTTAAATTTATCCACATGTCTGCTCTTCTCTTACTCCCAAATATTGACATTTTTGAATGTTTTATGAGACGCGCAGCAAGTGTATGCTAGCTTATGTCTCGCCGCATAGATCAATAGGCTATGGAACAGTTCAAATGTGCATATCTAACCTCCTGACCACGCAGGAGATTCGTTCTGACTGGTTCTCTTCCCAAATCGTCCCACCCTAACATTATCGTCTAATTTTTATTCGTTGACGAAAATGTCAATAGATTTTCGTCATAGCTTTTGCAATTCAAAATGAGTTTTTATCTCGTTATAGTTTCGTTTTCATTTGTAAAAAAATTACGCTGACAAAAATTATTTAGCAATGAAATTAACACTGTATTGCACTGCATTATAAAATAATGCGGAGCTTTAATTATAAAACTAAGCAATTAACCATAATCTTACTAAGACATATTTTGGGAGATATTGACAGCAGTTTAGGTAAGTAGCCTGCTGTTATAAAGATCTCATTGATTTGCATTACAAGCTACCAGAATTTTACTTTTTGGCCATATAAATATCAGCAACTGCACCAAATTACATATGCTCAGTTTGTGCCTAGGGAAAAAAAAGAGGTGTTTTTCATCCTTGAATTTAAGCTCCATATTATCCTAGCATACTATATGAGCTATAAAAGCCTGACGTGTCAAATATGATATCATCATCAAACTTTATTACAGACTCAAGGTCCAAATTTAAAAGACAACATATACAACCCATAACATCTAACACACACACAATAGTTTTTTTTATTATTTATCTTGTGCACATCTCATTCCCAGCATTTGCTGAAATATTTGACAGAAATGGTTGTCTAGTTGGTGTTCAACTACATCAAATACAATAGTTTTTTTTTAACTGCAGTGATTTAACATGTAAATAACTGTTTTTTTTCTTATTCAGGTGATATTATCCTCTGCAATCTCTTTGAAACATCTTACGGGTGTTATACTTGTATATTCTGATCAATTGCTCAACACAGTTGATAGCTCATACTAATAATTGATATCACCTGCATAGCCACGGATGCTTATACTTAACAGCAAGAGGACAGTTCTCCAAACATTCATGTTGGCTTCCCTGATGTACTTGCCCATGCTTTTGAGATGACTTGCACAGCCCAAGTGGAAGTTATTTCGATGCCACTGAGAAAGATATATCCTTGGACCATTCTCTCTATTAGGAGATGCTGATGTTAGAGTTTTGAGAAATGACCCACACATATATATTTTTGGCCTGTACTGCTCAGTCTTAAACCATTCGGTGTGTAGACACCAGCATGAGTATGTGGGATGCATACAAATGAATGAGAAGTGTGTATTCACACACACACACACACATCAACAGCCCACACACACTTGAGCCACAGTAACATATGGACCCTTATTCTGGGCTGTGTGGGCCGAGCATCAATCCTCCACTGACCGTAGAGAGAATGACACTGGATGGCTGCTGGCCTCTTTTAGTGAGGGTCCCTGATTCTTTGATTCGCTCTTGATCTAAATTGCCCAGTATGGGACCTTAAATGCACTTTTAACAAATAAATGAGGTTAATTACCTTGTTACCCAGGCTAGCCATCTGATTGCCAGCATCCTGTGTATTTCTGTGAGTAGAATGTTTTCATGCCTAACTGCGTTATTTATGCAGAAACGTAATTTGAATTTGTCTGTCATTTGCAGATATTGCCTTCATTACTTGGCTCAGTTCTGTGTTTGAAAGCTGGCTGATTAAGACATTTCTAATCGCTGTCAGAAGCTCTCCACATGGATCACTCACAATTACTGTGTTTTTGCCAAGTAGGACAT
Organism: Sinocyclocheilus grahami; assembly: GCF_001515645.1. Classification (NCBI taxonomy): domain Eukaryota; kingdom Metazoa; phylum Chordata; class Actinopteri; order Cypriniformes; family Cyprinidae; genus Sinocyclocheilus; species Sinocyclocheilus grahami. Next base: position 413,617 of record NW_015506062.1, on the reverse strand, counting down.
GTTCCTGGATCAACATCTTTATCGGTCCTTGAACAACTTTCCTAGAGAGCAACAAAGATGTTTAAATTATGTAAGGTGTTATTTATATATATATATATATATATATAATTTGTTTGTAATTATATATGTTGCACTTAATGCTCTGCCAAGTTGTAACTGAAGGTTAAAATGTAATGCTACTAAAATATTCCAGTGCTTCTAAACTGTAAAGATAAGAAAATAAATAATTCTAATGATACACTCTTTACAAATAAAAGGTGTTAATACCATTGTTAAATTTACAATGTTGCTCTATTTTATATTTTCAGCAAAGCATTGTAATTATATTGTGAATATTCAGTTTATCACCCAAACCTTGACTCGAGTTCACTGTTTTTTATTGAAATATTATATCAGGACTGGAACACATCCTTTTCTGTCAAAATCATGGTGATTTTGAATGAACCAAAACTTTTGCATTACCCTAGAATGTTTTCTTTTTCATTTTGAGTAGGGATGCCAGTATCGGTATCAGGCCCGATACTGAGCTCCTGTACTCGTACTCGTACTCGTTAAAATGCCCTGATACCAAACGCCGATACCAACAGCATGTGATAAGTGTCATATTCAGACAAAGAAACACCGACAACAGACAGCAGAATGGCGTTATTAGAGATTAAAGAGGTCTACGAAGTATACTTGTGCATCTCAATAAATTAGAATGTTGTGGAAAAGTTCATTTATTTCAGTAATTCAACTCAAATTGTGAAACTTGTGTATTAAATAAATTCAATGCACACAGACTGAAGTAGTTTAAGTCTTTGGTTCTTTTAATTGTGATGATTTTGGCTCACATTGAACAAAAACCCACCAATTCACTATCTCAACAAATTAGAATACTTCATAAGACCAATAAAAAAGACATTTTTAGTGAATTGTTGGCCTTCTGGAAAGTATGTTCATTTACTTTACATGTACTCAATACTTGGTAGGGGCTCATTTTGCTTTAATTACTGCCTCAATTGGTCGTGGCATGGAGGTGATCAGTTTGTGGCACTGCTGAGGTGGTATGGAAGCCCAGGTTTCTTTGACAGTGGCCTTCAGCTCATCTGCATTTTTTGGTCTCTTGTTTCTCATTTTCCTCTTGACAATACCCCATAGATTCTCTATGGGGTTCAGGTCTGGTGAGTTTGCTGGCCAGTCAAGCACACCAACACCATGGTCATTTAACCAACTTTTGGTGCTTTTGGCAGTGTGGGCAGGTGCCAAATCCTGCTGGAAAATGAAATCAGCATCTTCAAAAAGCTGGTCAGCAGAAGGAAGCATGAAGTGCTCCAAAATTTCTTGTTAAACGGGTGCAGTGACGTTGGTTTTCAAAAAACACAATGGACCAACACCAGCAGATGACATTGCACCCCAAATCATCACAGACTGTGGAAACTTAACTCTGGACTTCAAGCAACTTGGGCTATGAGCTTCTCCACCCTTCCTCCAGACTCTAGGACCTTGGTTTCCAAATTAAATACAAAACTTGCTCTCATCTGAAAGGAGGACTTTGGACCACTGGGCAACAGTCCAGTTCTTTTTCTCCTTAGCCCAGGTAAGACGCCTCTGACGTTGTTTGTGGTTCAGGAGTGGCTTAACAAGAGGAATATGACAACTGTAGCCAAATTCCTTGACACGTCTGTGTGTGGTGGCTCTTGATGCCTTGTCCCCAGCCTCAGTCCATTCCTTGTGAAGTTCACTCAAATTCTTGAATCGATTTTGCTTGACAATCCTCATAAGGCTGCGGTTCTCTCGGTTGGTTGTGCATCTTTTTCTTTCACACTTTTTCCTTCCACTCAACTTTCTGTTAACATGCTTGGATACAGCACTCTGTGAACAGCCAGCTTCTTTGGCAATGAATGCTTGTGGCTTACCCTCCTTGTGAAGGGTGTCAATGATTGTCTTCTAGACAACTGTCAGATCAGCAGTCTTCCCCATGATTGTGTAGCCTAGTGAACCAAACTGAGAGACCATTTTGAAGGCTCAGGAAACCTTTGCAGGTGTTTTGAGTTGATTAGCTGATTGGCATGTCACCATATTCTAATTTGTTGAGATAGTGAATTGGTGGGTTTTTGTTAAATGTGAGCCAAAATCATCACAATTAAAAGAACCAAAGACTTAAACTACTTCAGTCTGTATGCATTTAATTTATTTAATACACGAATTTCACAATTTGAGTTGAATTACTGAAATAAATGAACTTTTTCATGACATTCTAATTTATTGAATGTATGCATGCAATGCATATAAAACATTCAGTATTAATGCCTGTATAGCTGATTTGCGCCAGCTGGTAAGCAAATCACGCTGAGTGGATTGAGTGCGTGGCGGCGCAGATGCGCGAGCTTGTCAAGTGAATATCCCTTTCTCACAGACATCACTGGAAAGTTTGTAGTTCGGTCGGATATATCAAAAAGAAGTAAGTAAAACAATGCACATGTTACTTAATGGTAGGGAGGGAGGGAGAGAGAGAGAGTTGATTGATGTTCGCTCACTTAGCACGCATCATTTGGATTCAAATTTATGAATATATCACAGTTAGGAGATTTATAGCAAGTGGTTCCCTGCATTTTTACTGCAAATCCCGTGATTACAGTATACTAAGCCGCTGCAATGGAGCAGCTCTAAGGCTATTAAATTAAAGATTATGTGGGCTACCATAGAGAGAGAAAAAAATGAACAGTGAAAGTAATAAAAACTTGTAAAATAAATTTTTATGTGCATAATTAAGTGTGAAAATAACAGAAGGATATACAGTCAAACCAAAAATTATTCAGAGACCAGGTATCATTTTTTATATTTTTTTACTAGTGGGTGCAGGACATTATAGTTCATTTATGTAAAGTGAGGATAGCAAAATAAACTAAACTGTGATATATTATACCCAAAAATTCTTCATACAGTGGACCACCAGTAAAATTGATACAAATTTGGGACCAAAAATTATTCAGACCGAGTCTGGGAAAAAATTGAAGTTCAGGTTTGCATGAACCTGGTTGACAGCATGCCTAGGAGACTATATGCTGTCATTAAGGCTAAGGGTCACTCAACAAAGTATTGATAGTCGTGTTAATATTGACAGCTGTATGAATGTCTATCAAAGTTATCTGACATTATCAAGCTTAATTTTTTCTGACACAGTTTAACTCTAAGTTCTTGTCATATTTTATTATCATTTTCTAAACTATAACGAATAAACTGTGATAATGTGAGAAATGTTGAAGGTGTCTGAATAAATTTTGTTTTGACTGTATCTATTTGATAAATGAAGTTAACCAACTAACATTATACGTGGTTTCTGTACCCAATATTTAAAAAATGTACAAACACAATGAAAATATTGGTATCAGTACTCGGTATCGGCAAGTACCAAAAATAAAAGTATCAGTATCGGGCGAGTACTGGAAAAAGTGGTATCCCTAATTTTGAGTATCAATGGAAATGCCTCTGTATGTACCTTTAACTACACCAAAATATCCTGACACATCCTTTCTGTCAAAAAACATGGTGACCTCTTCTTTAAAATTAACCAGAAACACTGCAGGACCCAAGCACTTTTTTTTTTCATTTTGATTATCATTAGAAATGCCTGCGGCTGTAACTTTTAACTACATTATAAAACTTTGATGGATAGGATTTACAATCAATACAACACAAATTGAGATAAAACTTGTTTTTTGCTTTTTTACAACATTACAAATGGCACAATGGAAAATAATATCTACCATCCAGCAATAGTATATAGCATCTGAATTCCTCTAGCTCAAACAGTAGAACATTGTGCTAGCAACACCAAGGTCATGGGTTTGATTCCCAAGAAATGCATTAACTGATAAAAATGTATACCACCTTAAAAATGCAATGTAAGTTGCTTTGGATAAAAGAGTCTGCCAAATGCATAAATGTAAATAGTATCCTATAAAGGGCAAAGCCTGAGCTCAGCATGGCTCTCTTCATGTGTTCTCTCTGAAGATCAAACAGCAGCAGAGATGCAGAGGGATGCACAGGATCACGGCATCAGGAGATTGAGCTCTCTCTCCTGGGCAATTGGACTGCGTCCCTATGCCTTTTCAGTCATTGCTGGCTGACACTTCATATGAAAGATGTCCATTGTACGGGAGAGGAAACAATGCGGGGGAATTAATCAGACTGTTGAAAGGATTGAATTTATTTCCTTATGAAATTAACTCTTCATGAAACCAATACTCAGGAACTCACACAAAACAGACACCATGCAATAAAACAATAAAACTTATCTGGAGAAGAAATCTTCAAAGAGAGCAAACAACGCCTCTCTCCTCGCCCATTTACGACCCCCTAACTGTGAAGGATTCACTGATCCATATACGGCGGCTAGAGTTTAAACAGCCAGAAGCATCGCTGAGGAAGGGATGAACATCTGAAAGTGCAAGTCTTGGCCTATCTGAAGCGAGATTTACTGCTGTGACTGTGCCTCAGCTTCATCCATTAGCCGGTGCTTGGAAGCAGAGTTGCCGGGGTAATTAATTTGCAAACTTTTCCATTGCAGTGCATCTAATCTGTGTGCAGAACAGCTTTATAATGGAGAGACAACATGTCAGGCATGGTACCTGATAAAACACTTCTGTGAGTAAAGGCTGGTGACTCTTCAGGTAGCACAGAGTCACAATTTTGAGAAATTGCTGTGACTCCACAAATATGTGAGCCTTACAGTAACTTGGACTTTATCGCGGTTTCTTGCAAATTGACTCAGACTAGACCTGTTGACCTGAGACAAATCACTTTTCTGAGAGTAAGCTTCACCTTCTCTTCGTTTGAATGGATCCAGTGTGTAGTGATTTGTTGAGAGAGCTTCAAATGTGTTTGGATAAAAAATCCGATCAGCCTGTGATGTCACTGAAAGCAACTCTTTGCCATCCGCCTGTGTGAAGATAAGAACGTTAATCATGTCTGGACCTGTTTGATAGCAAACACTGTAGCTGATTTAGATATTTTGATCACTAGATCAAGAAACTATTCAGGCCCCTAGTGAATGATATTTCCAAAAAATAAAGTACTAGTGGCATGTATGATGACATACTGTCTGGCTTCAACAATGGCTGTTTTCCTATATTTAGTTTGTTGTAAAACGTTTTTTTTTTTTAGTTAGTTGAAGTTTCAAAGAAAAAAAAAAAGCTACAAGAGGCCAGTAACAGTGATTTTACTTTGAGGCTGTATATAATAATGATTATATATAATTACATTACATTTTCAAGTAAAATTCCTTTTTTTTCTCACATAATCTCATATGACAGAAAAAAGGCTTGATCTATAATCCAGCAGTTTATACCATGAATCGAGGTCTTCACAGGGGATCTGTCTCTACCCATAGAAACTTTCTCTTTAACATCTCAAATAGTTCTCCTAGACAGAAATGAGGTTACTTTAAGATCGAATAGAGATTTTTGCTTGAGTCTCCTGCTTCTCAAACTTGTCTCCTGAGACAAAAACTTTAACAATCTCACAATGGTCTCCTTTAAAACATTAAAAGAGATCTCAACAACATCACACACTGTGCTCAGATTTTTCTCCTTAGCTAGAGACTCTGGATCTCTCACATTTGTCTCCTCAAAAGTTTAGATTAGAGATCTCAACAACATCACATACTGTGCTCAGATTGTTCTCTTTAACTAAATAATCTGGGAGTCTCATATTTGTCTCCTGTAAAGCTTTAGAATAGATCTCGACAACTGTACAAAGTGTGCATCAAGTGAAGTACTTGAAAAGCACTAAATTAAAGGGGGGGTCATAAATTCAGAGTTAAAGGCTATATTGAGAGAGAGATTATGCGGAAATAAGGATAATGTTACTTTTTGTGGGACAATGTTTATGTACTTAGGCACATAATTTGTTGTTAGAAATAGTAATGTAGTGGATACCTTAATCAAAACTAATCTACAGAAAATTTAACCCTGGAGCTTTCTTTGCTGAAAGGCACATAAATGGCTTATGACTCAGTCTTGATTATTAATTGACTAATTTGATTATTAATACATATTATATGGAAGAAATGTTTTAGCTAATATTGAGGCATTTGACTTGGTGCACACTTTCAATAACTTTAACTTTGTAAAGTTATTGAGATCACTTCTGAAATTTAGAGGAGACAAATGTGAGAGCTCCCGAGTGTTTAGTGTATGAGAAAAATTCCAAGCACAGTGTGTGATGTTGTTAAGATCTTGTTTGAAACATTGGAGGAGACAAATATGAGACCATCAGAGTCTTTAGACTAGGAGAAATATCTGAGCACATTGTGTAAAGTTGTTGAGATCTCTTCTAAAGCTTTAAAGTAGACCATTGTGAGGGTGTTAGTGTTTTTGTCTCAGGAGACAAGTTTGAGAAGCAGAAGACTCTAACAAAAGTTTCCATTCAATCTTAAGGTAGCCTCATTTCTGTCTAGGAGAAATATTTGAAATGCTAAAGAGATCTTTTTTATTTTATTTTTCTTCCCTCTGGTTAGCTTCAATGTCATTTATCTACGCCATTTCAATACAATACATGCATTGTCATATTTGAAGTTGTTTTATGTAGATAGTGTTTTATTGCACAGTGATACTACATACATGCAAAAATGGGCTGTACAAAACAAAATTTTAATACTTAAAGCAAAAAAAAAACCCACTGGTACACTAGTGTCACATTTGTTAAAAAAAGGTATTGCTCATACTAAACATCTAGCACTTGTAAGTCCTTTCTAGTGTGTTTGGAAAATGTGGTGTATATACAATGCTGGACATTGAATATAAATTTAAACATTTAAACTAGTAACCCTTGATATTAATATTTAATGCTATTTAAACTACTATTTAAATTATATTAATAAATAACTATTTAAATGACAGTTTTAGTATTTACAATATTAGTAAAAGTTTAATGTTTCTCCTAAAATAAAACTGAAGACATCTTAAGACAAAGCTGATATCTCAATAAGACATATAAGATAATCACCCCTTAGTATCCTGAGCATAGAGTAACCTCTGTCAGAGCCACAGCCTTGTGGGCAGCACATCGACGTGAAGACATAACTGCACCGCAGGCAACATGGGTTTGAATCCTAACTAAAGAGCAACCACTGAGCAATAAAATATTCCTATAATGGAGTCTTGATAGAGATTGCAGCAAGGCAATAAAGAGTTATTCTATGTTTCTTACACCATATTCTCTGTTTTGACTCATTTTTTCTCAAATATTTATCTTGTCTCATTTGTGTCTACTTCTATTTCTCCTAAGGAATTTTAAGAGAAACATCTGAAATGCTGTTAGTACCAAAATGAGAGATATATGAGAATCTCATCTAAGTCTCCTGAGCGTAGGAAAAGCAACCACTGAGCAATACATTTTTCCTATGGGTAGGGTGAGTCTAGTTGACATGGTCTCCGCTGACATTCAGGATTGTAGAGGTCGTCTCTGGATACTGAAACTGGATCTGGATATGGACTGGATCTGGGTGGCTACGGCGACCTCGGAATAAGAATAAAACAGACTAATATTAGCATAGATGCCATTCTTCTTACAATTTAACAAGAACATTGGGTGCTATGGGAAGTGTTCCCGGTTCCGAGTGACCTAATTAATGCAGCCTAAAAATCCTTTAACGGATTTGAATTATAGAAAATAGATTGTGTATTATGTGTATGCCAGGTTAAAGAGATGAGTCTTTAATCTAGATTTAACCTGACAGTGTGTCAAAAATGATAGGTAGATTGTTCCAGAGTTTGGGCGCTAAATAAGAAAAGGATCTGCCACCCGTAGTTGATTTTGATATTCTAGGTACTATCAAATGGCCAGAGTTTTGAAATCGTCACACCCATGACTCATTAAGAGAATAGGTACAACCCTTTTGGACCATGTGCCCGGCGCGTCGACCGTTTTCCCATTGTTAAACTAGCAAAAGTGGATTTGGACATGCCCTAAATGCACTTGCACCGTGCACTTTAGACCATGCGCTTAGATCTTTTAAATATGGCCCAAAGTCTTAATTGTTGGCGATTTGTAGATAATGAAAAAGATGCATTGGGATATGCATTTATATATATTCTAATCGCTGTGTTTTGGGTGCAAAATGCAATAAACCAATCAGAGTCTCATCTCCCATTCCCTTTAAAGGCCAGTTGCGCTCACGCCATGGCATATTTGCTATTTACATGGCAGAATTTGCAAGATCAAAGACTGAACACTTTTCCTGAGAGGAAAGGTTATTATCATTGCGCCCCGTAGATGGTCTGCTCATGTGTCTTAACCTCGCGCACGAGCAGACCATTTGCGGGGCACAATAATAATTTTCTAGATAGAAATATAAATATTTTCAGATAGAAAATCAGCAAATTCTTTGATAAAGTCTGTATGGTGCCCCGGTGGCCTTTATGTAGTAGCCAGTACAAACGTCACAAGGAATTTATCATTAACACTTATTACACTAGATAATGTTATATAAAGCACCAATACTTCAAACAAATTATACTTGAAACCAGACCTCTTAGAAATACAGAAAATATTGATATAAATTGTAGCAACACCTCCCCCTTTACCTTTTGAACATGGCTCATGTTTATAACAGTAATCTTGGGGGTTAGACTCATTTAAAGTAATTTAATCATCTGGTTTAAGCCAGGTTTCTGTCAAACAGAGCACATCTAGGCTATGATCTGTTATCATATCATTTACAAAAAGTGATTTTTTTAGAAAGGGATCTAATATTCATTAAGCCAAACTTTATCATTTGTTTATCGGTATTATATCTGTTTTTTTATTTTTTTGTTGAACATCAATTAATTTGTTACCCTTAAATTTGTTTGGATATTTTTTGTATTTGATAGTTCGGGGAACAGACACAGACTCCCAGTAAACAGTGGACTATGGTGGCTGGTGTCTCTATTTTCATGTTCTGTACAATAGAATCGCCAATAACTAGGGCACTAGTTGAGCAAAATGAGCCAGTTATTTTATCTCATTTCTCCTAAGAAACTGATTGTTACTTAAAAAGTTAGGTCCTGACCGTACAACCCAACAAGAATTTGACATAAAGGTTATAAAAGTTATTTCATATTTTGTGACATTTAATTCAATATAATGTTAACACTACAGCTTCATTAGTCCTGATCTCTGCCAACACTTGCTCTACTGGTAGCAGGTAAGGGAAAATAGCATCCATCCGTTTTTACTCTTGAAGCCATTAATTGCAAATAAAAATAATCCAAGTGTCTCGCACCTACACAGTAGTGAAACCATATGAAAATCTTTAAAAAACAGACTTGAGAACTCTAAATAGCCTATGGACCAGCCTGAGCTTCATTTTCTTTTTAAAAAAATGTGACATGATGTGTGCCACAGTGAGTAGTGAACACACACACCTGGAGCAGTGGGCAACCATTTTTGCTGCGGCACTCAGGAAGCAGTTGGGGGTTCAGTGACTTGTTCAAGGGTCTCACCTCAGTCGTGAGATTGAGGGTGGAAGAGAGCGCTGTACATTCATTCCCCCACCTACAATCCTTGCCAGTGCCAAGCCTCAAACCCTGCAACCTTTGGGTTACTAGTCCAACTCTCTAACCATTAGGTCATGACTGCCCACAATGTCTCCGCAATGTCTTGTTTCAAGCTTTAAATAGTTCACTCTGTTCTAAGCACACACCGCAATCCTCACACAGTCAAATACATAATAGAAGAATAACTTTCTCTTATGAATGGGCATAATTCTATGTATTATATTGAATCAAGATCAATGAATATATTGAGTTGAATTTCTGAAATAAATGAACTTTTCCACGACATTCTAATTTATTGAGATGCACCTGTATTTAAGATTTATGTATTTTAATTTAAAAATTGTATCACACAATTTTAACAAACAGTAACACTTTACATTAAGGTTCAATTAGTTATCGTTAGTAAATGCATTAACTAACATTAATGCATTAATGCACTCTGCCTGGCTCGCTTGGCAGAGGGAGCCAGGACTAAAACACAGGGAGAAAAATAATCAATCAGAGACTTTGCCTTCACTTACAGAGCTTTATGCAACGTTGGAAGCCCGCTCTAACTGAGATCGCGTTAGTAAAAATGATCCTCAAGAACATCAAACCTTACCTCGCCAGCCAACTTCGCAGCCGTGTAAGCACTGTGGATGAGTTAGTGAAACTGATTTCAATTGGAAAAAGACCATACACAACAGTTACACTACAACGGATGCACAACAACTCAACCCACACCACCACAAAGACTCACCTCTAATAGACCTGCTGAAAAACCTCCAGTCCAGTGCTGGAGATGCAAAGGACACCATCCACATGGAAACTGTCCCCTCTATTCCACTCTTCCGTCCACTCAACATTCTTCCAGTCAGCATCCTTCTATGGGAAGTAAACATTCCTTCCACCCTCAGAAGTTAGGAGTTTCGCCTAATAATGCCATGTCTGTCACAAGTCCTTCAAAGTCAACCCCCAAGTCTGAAACATTCTCTTCCACTGCCTCTAACAAATTTGTTTCCATACCTCAACCGTTAGTTGTTCCCCTTAATATTGGAGCCTGGAAAGGAAAGGCCCTCGTCGATATGGGAGCAAGTTATACCCTCCGTCACGAGAGCTTGTGGAAGGAGCTCAATTCCCATGACAACCTTCATCCCTGGTCCCTTGGTCCACTTTATCTGGCCAATGGTGAGGCCAAAGCACCTTTAGGATGGACAAATACACAGATCATACTTCATGACCAAGTCTTCACTGTACGAGCTGTCATTCTCACCTCCAAAGCCCTGGCTTACTCTGCAGTCTTAGGCTTGGACTGCAAATAAATGTAGCAGACAGGAAGTATTAATTTAAGGTAGCTCCCCACAAGGAGTATCCTTTTCAACCTGGCCAAGCTAGTGTTCCAGTTGTAAGACCCTCACAGCTGAAAAGGAGACAAAGCAACAACAATTTGATTTGATTTGGCTCTCTTTGCAACATGCTATTTTACACTGTTATTCTCACATCTGAAATAAAAAAGCAAGCATGCTGTTTACATAAACTACATTATTAACATTATTGTGATGTTCACTGATACTAGTACTAATTTATCGAAACAAAGAACACAATTACCACATAGCAAACATATTTTACCATACAGTAACTAAATCAAATGAAAGTAACATCTGTAAAATAGTGAATGCACACTTACTCTAAGATTCTGAATGGAGATGAAAACTGAAGGAGACATGTGTCCCCTTCCTGTGTGAGATGCAGGTGAAGGCAAGAGTGGTGTATTCAGTTCTAAAATAATTTTATAAACAATCGTTAGCATTTTTTTCCACAGTACATTATAGTATGCATACTTCATGAGAAAACAGAATGCTAATAACAAAGAAATACATTTTTAACACTATCAACCACAAATAATTTTACCATATAGTGTAGGAATGATAAAAGTACAATGACTATACTGTGCACTTACTCAGTATGATTTTCCAGCTAACTCAAAACTGAACGACACTAGCGTGCCTTTCTTGTGCAAGATGCCGGTGATGCAGCCACAGTCCTAAACGAAAATTGAAACAGTTGTTATAGCAATTACCAGAACATGCATAGCTGATAATAAATTGCATCACTGATAAGAAGGGACGTGCGTATATGTCTGTCCATGGGTCATTTATTTACAGCTTATTTTATACATGTACACCTGAGATGATCGCAAATGCCAATGGCCAGGTATAACACATTCAAAACATTTACACCAGAGCAGATATTCCCAAACAGAAGCTTAGTTATAGTCATAAACACAAGCATGCATAGTAGGCCTATTATACAATACAAAAACATTTTATGTCTGGGAAAATAAATTAGGCTATTATTGTTAAGCACGTTATAAAGATCTTCGCGAACAGAGCCTAGAGTAAAGTTTTGTCTAAACATTCTTACTCTAACATTATTAACATTATAATGCATATTACTTTTATATTGTTGCTTTCTATTTTATAGAACATAAAAAAAAACATCCTGACGTCGTGAGACATTAGATGCAGTGAATTAATCTACATAATGTTTCACTTGGGTATACATTTAGTCAGGAATCATGGTTTGGAAAAAGTCTAACTAGTAAAATATGTACAAGTTATGTCACAGTAACACAATAACAACTAATGCAAGTAGGCTAATAAAAAAATTCTTACTCGTGTAAGTCCTCCACTGGATATCAAGCCGCCGAGTTCTTCTGAGGAAAATATATAAAAGCTTATTCCTCTCAGCGCGTCTTCCTTCCAGAAACGAACAGTAGCCGAGATGAACTTGAGGAAAAATTAGAGATAATGAAGCCAGATGGGAAAGACTGGACATCGCGTTGGTTTCATATGGATGACTTTATCACAGAATATTTGTTTTCAGTAAGACTTGCTTCGTTTAAAAGTAGACATGTCAAGCTTTCTATAGATATATCATTCAATACTTTGTCGAGTATTCGCTGAGTTTCAGTTCATTATAATGATACGTTTCTAAATGAAGATTACGCAGACCAAGGTGGCAGACAGCACACCCTGTTTGTTTTCTTTATTTTATAAAAGCACAAAGTTGTGTTGTTATTATGTGTGTATACAAATAAAATTAGACCCTTTACAGATTCGATTGATGTATTGCTCTTATCTGTACGATTAAAACTGACAGAGTAATTTAAGTTCCTTTAAGGGCTTTCAAAAAAACTGCAACAAAACGCGTCTGCGCGTTTGTCGACCCCAGAGGGTTAAACAACGGGCCTATCACTTGACACCTGAAAAACAAGCTGTTGTGAAAGAACAGTTAACGGAAATGTTGGAAAAGCGCATTGTGAAACCTTCACATTCTGCCTGGGCCTCACCTGTTGTGTTGGTCCCCAAAAAAGATGGAAGCTTGAGATTTTGCGTCCCTCTCAGGCACAGCCATATTTTCCACCATAGATTTAAATAGTGGCTATTGGCAGGTAACTATGGACCCAGAGAGCAAGTCTAGAACTGCCTTCATCACTTGCTCATGCCTGTATTAATTTAATGTTATGCCTTTTGGGTTGAAAAACGCTCCAGCAACGTTCCAGAGGCTAATGGGGAATGTCCTGGGAGAGTTACTAGGAAAGATCTGCTTTGTATATATTGACGATATCATTATATACTCATCCTCACTGACTCAGCATTTTCATGATCTCCAAACCGTCCTTTCTTATCTACAGTCCGCAAGGCTTGACCATCAACCTGAAAAAGAGTAAATTCTGTCTTCAGGAGTTAACTTTTCTCTGACATGTGGTCAGCCTTAAAGATGTTTCAGCAGATCCCAACAAAGTGGACGCTATCAGATCTTACCCAGTGCCTAAGAATCTGAAAGAAGTTCAGCATTTTCTTGGGTAGGCCGGATGGTATCATCGCTTTGTATCCCATTTCTCCCACATTGCTGAACCCATCAATGCCCTAAAGAAAAAATGACACAAGTTTGAGTGGACACCTCAGTGTCAACAAGCCTTCAATCAGTTAAAAGCATGTCTGACCTCACCCCCATCCCCCATCCTGGGCCATCCTGATCTTAAGTTCCCATTTGGGGTATACACAGATGGACTGGGAGCAATACTAATCCAGCGAAAAGAACCAGGCCAGGAAGAGGTTATTGCTTACGCTAGTCGAGCTTTGAACAAAGCTGAAACACATTATTCCACTACTGAAAAAGAATGCCTTGCCGTGCTTTGGGCTTTAGAAAGGTGGCAACACTATCTCGAACCAAAATTATTCACCATTGTCACAGACCATTCAGCACTGCAGTGGGTGATGAATTCCACCAGGACAACTAGTCGTCTGATCCATTGGGCTCTTTGTCTGCAAAAGTTCGACTTTGTGGTTGAATACCGAAAGGGAAAACTCAATGAAGCACCAGATGCTTTATCCCGAATTCACTCCATACCTGGATGCCATGTGTGCTCCACTCAGAAGGAGGAACCTGGACTTCCAGTTTCAGCGATAGACATCTGGGAAGAACAACATAAAGATCTAGAAATTACCAAGCTGTTTCAGTCTTTAGCAAAAAAAGATTTGTCTGTGCAAGACCAATATGAAGTAATAGAAGACCAGATGTATCACCGAACACATCTGTAAAATGGACAAGTTCATTATAGTGTAACGAATCAGCTCATGGGAAATATGAATAATTAATCATAACTAGTTATAATTAATTATGAATATTTTAGATCCTCTGTAGATATTTAGCTGACCTCTCAGGGTCAACTGACTTGTCAATTCTAAGAACGTTAATTTCCTGGTTAAGGGAAATAACTTCCTTACTGTACAATTCTACAAAAGCTTGTAGCATAAATCTGCATGATTAAGTGACTCCAGTTATGAGCAAACAATGAACCACGTCAAGTGTGATACAATTAAGGTTTTATTAACTACATAAACACTTAAACTAGTCTAACATACTACATAAACACATAAACTGGTCTAACATCCTACATAACACATAAACTGGTCTAACATCCTACATAAACACATAAACTGGTCTAACATCCTACATACACTTTTGTTTTTGCCCCCATTTTTTCATGAGCTGAACTCAAAGATCTAAGACTTTTTCTATGTACACAAAAGGCCTATTTCTCTCAAATATTGTTCACAAATCTGTCTAAATCTGTGTTAGTGAGCACTTCTCCTTTTTATTTTTTTTTTCTGTGTATATATATATATATATATATATATATATATATATATATATATATTATTTATTTTTTTGTTCATTTGTTTACCCATTCCTACTACTAACCGCTTATTACTGTTTTTTTTACATGGACAAATGTGGAGTTAATATGGAGATGTGAATACTGTTGCGGAAACCTGGTTACTACAAATTGTGACGCATCAAAGGGTTCGCAGCCTACGTATTTCTGTGCATGTGTGAAAGAAGAGATGAATAAGTAGGGGTCTAAAATTTTTCTACGATTGTTGTTTGCCTCTGAACATTGGGTGTAAGGTGATTACTGTAAATAAATGGTTGACTACATGGACCAAAAGTGTCCCACTATTTGTTCCACCACAATCAACAAAAATCCCACAGGCTGTTAAGATAGAACATCTAGAATGCTAATCTTAACATCCAAACATTTACACTCACATTTAGTCATAATAAGAGTAAGAAACTTGAGCTCTGCCAAATAGTGAAAGTGACAGCAAACACAACAACAGCGTAAATAAAATCAGCAAACAGTTCAACAATCATTATCATAGCATAATTTATTCATGTCGCAGTGCACTGCTGGGAACTCCAGTACCACATCTATTAGCGTGGCTCATGGATATCACTGCATTATTATCCACAAATTGCACACCTTGCTCAAATATCCTCACACTTGACAGGAAGAAAATAATGAAAAAGCATACTTCATGACTATTTGAGGCTTTGGTGTGCTTGCTGTTTAATGTTTGCATGGCAGAAACAGAGTATGTCAAGGCATAAGGCTTGTCAAACTATCTTATGTGTAATATGGGGAAGGAAAGAAAAACTGACAGCATACTGATAAGATACAGCTTGAATGTACTGTAAGTCACTTTGGATAAAAGCATCTGCCAGATTTGTAAATGTAAATGTAATATAAGTTGAGATGTGAAGTGAAAATCTGAATTTGCAAAGCATTTCTGCATATCTATTACACTGCACTGCAAAATATTTTATAATTCAAAATCTTTGTTTCCTTCCATTTAACTTGTCACAGGAAAGTATGTAATTTCAATTAGGTTTTCTTCACCAATAAGTAAGTTCTAAATATTTTAAAATGTGTAATGAACCCATCACTGTGAGTTGTGTGGCACAAAGATTGATTTTACTCAAAATGTAATGCAATTTTAGATTACTTACACTTAAGTTTGCATTACAAAATGAATAAAATGCCGTAATCATGTGTCCACAAAAAATTTTGAGCTGATTGTGTTTGCAAAGTTGTGCTTTGAAACACAACGCAAGATAATATAAACCTATTGAATTAAAACAGCCTTTTGCGATTTGATAAGGGCACTAAGCCATATCTCACTTTCGATTTTAGCTTGCTTGAGAGATGCTTTGTCAAAGCAATGGAGCAAAACACAATGTTAGAGACCTTTTTATCAATAAGTAAGTTCTAAATATTTTAAAATGTGTAATGAACCCATCACTGTGAGTTGTGTGGCACAAAGATTGATTTTACTCAAAATGTAATGCAATTTTAGATTACTTACACTTAAGTTTGCATTACAAAACGAATAAAATGCCGTAATCATGTGTCCACAAAAAAATTTGAGCTGATTGTGTTTGCAAAGTTGTGCTTTGAAACACAACGCAAGATAATATAAACCTATTGAATTAAAACAGCCTTTTGCGATTTGATAAGGGCACTAAGCCATATCTCACTTTCGATTTTAGCTTGCTTGAGAGATGCTTTGTCAAAGCAATGGAGCAAAACACAATGTTAGAGACCTTTTTATCTTATTTGACCTTTTATGTTATTATAGAAGTGTAACAGGCTGCCACACTCCAGGTAATTAATGGGAAACACTCTAGATTTTATAAAAGTGGGGCCCATTTCCATAGCCTGACCTAGGGCCCTACAAATCCGGGAAGCTCAAAACAGCAGTGTTGTGACAGAAGCACAGTGTTTACACTTATCAGAAAGTCAACTTACTTATGATTTACTTATCTCTGCAGGATAAAATTAGTTTTTAACATACAAAACAGTACATACATCAAACAAGTATTTTTCTTGTGACAGATGACTCGGCAAATGCACATCTATAGGCATCATAATTTATTTATTACACTGAAAGGTCACCATGATGGTTTGCAACACATTCTCAAGTGAAACGCAGTGTTGGAGCCAGAGGGGTGTCCAGGGTGGCACTGGAGACCCCTGACATCTGACAACGCACTGACAGACAAGACAGAGCAGGTTACTTTTGATAATAGGAAACAAAGTCTCAGCATTCAAATTATGTTAGTTTTATTAAGAATTTCAAAAGATAAATACAGTTTTGTAGCTCTTTAGTGGAGTTTCATGTGCACTCCCGTTTTGACTCAGTTCAAGCGAAGCATGCAGGAGCTCATTCTAAATTGGCATGAAATAAACATGAATGAACATATGAATGTACTGTATAGTATCTCATGTAATCACTTAATGAGTGTTTCAACCGTGGAAAGACAGCAGCTTGAAAACATTGTCACATAACCTCAGACAATTCATTCAGTGTCCATAATCTAGCAAGAAAAATGTACACTAGAGAGGAGAATTTTGCATAATTAATAAAAATGTATAGATATAACATTATTATAAAAATGGTCTAATATAAACTTGTATACAAATCAATTGTTACTTTTAACCTTAACAATAGAGTTCCCTGTATAGTTTAGTTTAGAAATGTTGAGGAAAAAATAACGTACTTAATCGCAAGCTTGTTAATTATTCCTGAATAATTCTCACTCCAGGCTGAACTCAAAAGTTGGTAGCCCTGTTTGAAGTAAGTTGAAGTTTTAGGTTTCTTGAACAACATTTACAAAATTCAGTTAATGTTAGATCTTTTGCTCCAACCATTGGTTAATCAGATGATAGAAATAAGATAAATAAAGTCCAGTAGACTAACATTTGAAGTTCCGGTAGGAATGTTTAGCTAATATGGGGTAATGTGAAGTGATCAGCAATCATATTCATGCTTTTTTATGCCAGGTTGGCATTATACACTGATTTTCTGTCATTGTCAATGGACCCCCTGAATTAGCCTTGGCCACTCCCTGGCCGCCCCATGTATAGAACTCTAGCTCCACCACTGGTGAAACGCTTTATCCAATACTGAAGGTCAATAGATGTGATTTTCTTTGTAGTTCTGTAAGTGTGCTTCATCCTGATATTGACTTATTTACAATGACACAGTTGTTTATTTTTAATGTACATCTGAAGTGATAGTTTTACTTAACCTGTTGATTTGAGTGTTATGTCTTGTGTTTGGTTTATGTGTGTTTGTTCACTAATTTCT
Organism: Sinocyclocheilus grahami; assembly: GCF_001515645.1. Taxonomy (NCBI): domain Eukaryota; kingdom Metazoa; phylum Chordata; class Actinopteri; order Cypriniformes; family Cyprinidae; genus Sinocyclocheilus; species Sinocyclocheilus grahami. Next base: position 395,613 of record NW_015506062.1, on the reverse strand, counting down.
TTCGGATTCAAGTAATCCTCTTGAATCTACTCTTTCAAGAAAAACGTCTGATACCAATACCATTATAAAACAAACGAGACATATTTGTGTGGGACGTTGTACGGCTGATAAGATTTACAGACATCTTGATTTAATCCAGACCACTTTTGGAAAGAACATCAACATCTTGACAAATGTTCCTACCATCTGTGATCTAAGGAAACGTACTTTTTTTTATGTTCTACCGATTTCTGAGTACTGACTGGACAGGTTTATGGTGATGTCACAAGTGACCTTTGACTCTGTGATCTCATATTGTGATGGTCGCATGAATCGTTTACACTGCTCTAAAGTCAGTGATCTCCGGCCCAACATGGAACTGTTAAAACACTGCATGAGACTAATGAGACATTTAATCACATCAGCCTAACAATATATTTGGAAAATAAATCATGTGAAAAGCCTATCTGTAACCTGTGGAGTTGTTGTTACAGAACCATGCCCTTTGGTATTACCCTGATTTGGAATATTTAGTCACCCACGTTAAGACTCCTGCTGCTAAGCTAATTAGCAATGATACATAGCTTTCCCGCAGGGGCCACACGTTTATAAAGTCTGGTGAGCTGTATTTACTAGGATCCCTGCTATTAAACGCAGCGCATGACTTAGCAACTTGACTAGTTTTGGGCTGGAGGTGGAGGCAGAGGCCTGAAGTATAAATTATAAATCATTCCTATCAGGATCACACATTACTTTTTTCTAATTGTGACAGAAATTGATCTGGCTTATCTCAAAACCTTAATGCTGTTTGCAGTGTTATTTGCTGTTTTTTAGGGAAAACCTGCCAGTTATCATTATTTAATTATGCACTTAGTGTCAGTGAAATTTCAACCAGTAAGTATAATAATATAATATTTGTTTCTGTAATTATTTAAAGCATTTTATTTACCTATCTGGAAGGATGAAAATTCTGAAAAACTATTTACTCAACTTCATGTAATTCCAATCTGGGGCGCCTTTCATGAAAAATCATTGTTAGCCAATTATGGTTGCAAGTTATTTTGTTATTATAGTTAAGTTGTTGAATTTAGTAGAATTTGTGTTTCCTGAAACAAAAGTTCCAAAGAACATTAGCAAAACAACATCACATAGTTGTGTGGTTGGATCTACAGCTCTTGGCCTGTGGTTAGTGATTGAATGATTGTACTATATATATGTATTTAATTATTTTCAAAATAAAGTAAACAATTTGTATGGATTTAAAGGTGCATACGTAAGTATAATGTAAGAGGGAACCCAAAATGAATCAAAAATCAAATAAAGCAAAACTACGGGGCACAAACTAGTGAAGTAGTCCTCAGAAGCCATGTTCGTTACAGCAGGATCTCGAAAATGTGGAGAAAGCTGCTGAATGAATGAACCACATTCTATACAGTAGAATTAAAATGACATACTGCATGTTACCATGATTTAAACAATTAATGGATGTCTGTTGATAGCATAAATTAACTGTAATAATCTGACATTAATTGCGACCTCAAAATGATTAATTAGCAGAAGTTATTATTTCAACAACTGCATATAACGTCATTAACGACAGCCAAGGTGGCTCAAGCAATGGAGGTGCCACTATGTTAATACAGTTTCAGGTAACAGTCGCGATTAACTAATTTCCCCAACAATGCAATCATACTGCAGTAGGTAATCAGCGTTATGTTGTTGTATAAGAAACACCACTATATGAGTTTCTCCTGCCAATCACAAGGACATTTTTTTTTGAAAAATGTTTTTATCCATACAATGAAAGTCGAAGGGCTCTAATGCTGCATGAAACCCCACATTCTCTAAAATATGTGTTGTGACGTCATAGCATAGTGATTACAGTGAATAAATTAATTTTAATTTTTGGATGGGTAACAGTTATAAACATGAATCAGTCATCCATCCATCTATCCATTCATCCATCCCATCCATATACTGTACAGTATTTGTCAAAGAAAATATTGATATTCCAAATAGTGGCAATGATATAAATTTTCAGGTCACACTTTAGTTTGGGGACCAATTCACACTATTAATTAACTATTTTCTACAACTTTTTCCCTCAATAAACTCTGCTTTTAACAGCGGCGGTGACGATGCTCCAATCACTTCAGGTGTGCCTCATCACACGACACCAGACCTGGCCCCTCCTCTCTCACACACCCACTCCTGTCGGGAGCCTGGTGAAGGGCGGCGATTAAGGCGGGGTGATGATAATAATTAGGGGAGAGGCAGCTGATCCATCACAGTACTAATAAACAGCCAATATGCTTGTAATATTAATGTTTGTAAGCAACTAGTTAATAGTGAGAATTGGTCCCCAAAGTGTTACTGATTTGTCATAGAGGGTGTACTAAACACACACATATGAAACAGTAATGCCCTGCACCCTTCAGAATAATCACTTTCAAGTAGAAATCAAGCATTAGGACGGTTTGACATTCAAACGATGTGTCGATCACACTGGCCTGCAATTCATGGAACGTGCTTATACTGTCTACCTTTTCTCTTCAAGTTTACACTTTATTTGGAAAAACTGGAAAAATAACACTGAGTTGAAAGCTTTGGCAAATAATACAGGATTGGTTGAATTTGCATCCATTCTTGCATTCACAAGACACAAATCCTGGAGGGAATGATAAATCTATTTGATTGACTGTAGTGGATTAAATTCTGAAATTGTGAAGGCATATGGTTGAGAGAGGGAATTCTCATGACCGTTGTGGAAGCAGAAAGATGGCAGAGCATTCGGCAGCGGTTCTGGCATTCAAAGAGAGAGAGAGGGAGCACAAAAGAAGAGAGAACTGAAGGAGGGAATGCCTGAGGGGATTACTGTGGGAAAAGTATGCAATTCTTCTTTCATGTCACCAGCATTGCACAGTGGATTTAAGACATGACAAGGGCATAGTTCCCCAAATTGTACATTTCGTTGTTTTACATATATTTTGTCCATATTAATATCTGCTGAAAGAGCATTTTTTTCTTCTTTGGTGTTGTGGGCTATATTTTTTTTACTTCTGCAAAAATGTTTTTCCCCAATAAAGTTGTCAGGATAATCAGTCACCATGCCTGTCACCTCTGTACACTACGTCTCCCACAATCCTCATTCACTTTCACCTGCACACACTTCAGAATCACCACACCTGTCTGCCATCCTCATTAACTCTCCATAAAAGCCAGCATCACACACACAGGCCTTCTCTCGTCTCATCTATGGCTAAGACTGCATCTGTTTGGATTGTTACTCACCTGAAAAATACTTATCTCCTTGGTCCTCTCCGCGTCCCTGTTACCAGTCTCCTACTCCTTTTCTCCTTCCAGTCTCCCGGTGATCTTCCTACAAGACAAAAGTAACAGACAAACTCTGTGTTTGGTATCTCTCAGATACTATTTAAATGATTCATATGACGTTGCTAAAAAGAACATTATTTTGTGTATTTGGTGTAGTGCAATGTGTTTATGCGGTTTAAGGTTCAAAAAACATATTTTTTGTTTCTCCTCCAAATATATATTGTTTCTCCTCTATGCCCTGCCTTTCTGAAACGCGTTGATTTTTACAAAGCTCATCATTCTGAAAAAGCAAGGTGTGCTGTGATTGGCCAGCTATCCAGTGCATTGTGATTGACCGAATACCTCAAGCGTGAGATGGAAATGTTACGCCCCTCACATACTGTTGATGCTGTATCCCGGAGGCATTTGTTGCGTCCAGTGGGGACATAATTACTGATTATAATGACTTATACTGTCTTTTTACGCGTTGCGTTGCATTGCATCGTGAACATAAAACTCTGTCTGCATTTGTGATCAGAGAAATGACAAACAACAAGTGCTACTCTACTGCCCAAAATTCGCGTTTGAATCATCAGTGGCAAATCCTTTAAATTAAAATGTACTTACGTGAGTCAGAACTGCCGGCATTTTAGTCTAACATTACTCTCCCAGGATCAGTAAACAGTCCTCCATAAAATGCGCTGCACACATCTGGATATTTGGGTTAAACTGTTCTGGAACAGTGTTGTAAATACAACTTAACCACTGATTTGTAGTCGTGTCCTCTTTTGGAAGACCAAACAAAGTAGTTTCGCTTTCACAACGAAAAACACAGCGGCCTAGCGTGAGGGGAAGCCCCGGCTTAGCGTGTGCTGAGGCCGGGATAGAGTGTGCTGAGGTCGGGCTAGCGTGAGCGGAACCCCCGGCTTAGCGTGAGCTGAGGCCGAGCTAGAGTGAGCTGAGGCGGCGGGGTCGAGAATGGCGCATCCGGTGAAGCCGACGAATGAGCGGCAACCACATGTGACGGACCCCGGGCTGGATTCCACTTCGTCCACGGTGAAAGTTGATGTATTCCCTCAGCGACCAGCACAGATCAGCTCTAGGCATGACGAAGCAGATATCATCCTCTTTTGGAAGACCAAACAAAGTAGTTTCGCTTTCACAATGAAGCACACAGCGTCTTCACGACATGGCTGCAGCGTCAACAAAACTACAGTGAGACTAAAAGTTACGCCGCCTTTCTTTGCGTGAACATTTGGGCGGCGTTATGCAAATCTTCCCACATAGTGAGGTAGATATGTGGGAGCGTGTTAGAACGAGCCGTTTTAGGTAGGTGTGGCTGACTCTGAACTTTTATAAAGAATATCTCTTTGGATTTGAGACTTCAGTCTTTGCAACTTTACAGATGCACCAAGAGCTTGTAACACTACAAAGAGAAAGGAAAAATTGAAATCGCATCATATGACCCCTTTAAAATTAGATTTGCTAAATTAAAATGCCTTATGTTATGCATCCTAATATGATTTTTTATTTTTTTTGTGTGTTCCATCAACATGTTTGATCAATTTGAGTCAAATGAATATTTTGCTATTACAATTAATAAATCATTTTTTATGAAAAATCCAGAAGCTATGGCAACAATGTCATCTTAAAGACCGCATGACAAAGTGGCTAAAAATACCATCGGTCTCTGTAGGAGGCACAAAGCCTTCAATTATCAGTTACATGGCTTAACTATTAAACTGTGCAATTAAGCACAGATTGTCTCATCATATCAGCGGGTAGCTATTACCTCTCTATACAGAGCTTTTAGCAAGTGCTCTGGCACAGTACAGAAACATGGCAAAACCTCCTGCTGTAAAAAATGACATGAATTATGAAGGGCTTGTGATGGAAAAGAAAGCGCAACCTGTAAGTTCACAAAGCATATAAGCTATCAAAGTCTTTTAACTGCTGGCATGGTGTTGAATGATTCATAATTGTTCTCTGTCTAATGTCTGTGTAGTTTGCTCTCGTTTTATGTTGGCTAACTCTTTTTTTTCCCCTGCCTATTTATGCTAATTGTCTCGATTAGCATAGCAAACTGCCTAATGCTAAGTCATTTGAGATGCCTCTCTTGATTTGATGATGAAAATGAGCATCTCTCCAAACTCGTGAGCATGTTTTGGCACAATGCTATAGGGACTTGCCCTCAGCTGATTACACACTCACATTCACAAACTATGTATTAGCAAACTGATGTTCAACCAGACAATCACGAACCAGTGGCCTGTTAATATGCTGCACTGGGAAAATTGTAGTTCGGTAAAATGATATAAACTTTGGGCTCTGCATTGACTTTTCCAGCATTTGCATTAATTAATCCTTGGGCAGGGCAATTAGTACTTTTTGACTGCTGGAATTACTGACATGAAAAACAACAGGTTGATTATTAGTGTGGATAGATTATTTATTTATTTATGAAAAAAAAAATATATATAAGTGGGTTGTTGCATGTGTAACAGCAGTTAGGAAATTCAATACGAAAAAAATAAATAAATAAGTCTTTATCAATCAATAATCTGCCCCGGCAATCATAGTTTGTGTTAAAAAAGAAATAAGTTGTTTTACTTACACTAGTATTAGCAGGGGTGCCACTATGGTTTCTGGGCCCCCTGAACAGCATATTAACTCATTAATAATTATGTTCTGGAGGCTTGGTGGCATCGGGCCCCTCTCTGATCAGGGCCCTTGGAATCATCCTAACCTTCCATCCCTGTTATGGCGCACCTGAGTATAAGATTTCAGCTGGAAACTGCTGTGAATTGTATGTATAGGTATGTTTTAGTTTCACAAAAACGTTGGTAGAGGGACATTTTCTAATGAGCCTATGCTGTATGTTGAATGTATTTTATCCATTGATATTGACTGAATTATGAAAAGTGGGTGTTCCATATCAGAATGGAGTTTGCAGCCAGTGGTAACTTTTTTTTTCTTTTTCTCTATCAAAGGGATAGTTCTTCCAAAAATGACAATTTTGTCAACATTTACATGTTGTTCCAAACCTAAGAAAGAAAAGAAACTCATATGGGTTTGGAACAACTGGAGGGTGCGTAAATGATGACAATTTTTATTTTTGGGAGAACTATCCCTTTAAATGCATTGTTATTTGCTATTTTGCTGTAACTGTTAAATTGCAGTACATTTTACTTCATACGTTATTTTTTTATTCACTAGTCATGTTCATCCAAAGTGACTTGTGGAACACCACAAGCAATTTACTAGAAGTACAAACAACATTCAAGCACATAATGGCAAGTTTAAAGCACAAACTACTAAAGTACAAACTATTAGATTAGCGCAGAAGTGAAATACTAATTTTTTTTCATTATATTTATAAATATTAAAAAGTTATTACTACCATTAGCCAGCAATATCCAGGGCTCAACACTAAGGATTTTTTTCTACTGGCCTGGTCGGGCCAGTGGTTTACATTTTTATTTACCCTGCCACAAAAAAAAAAAAAAAAATGTTATCATTGTTTTTGACCCATGTTATCTTGTATTCTTGTAATTTATATGATATCAAAATTTTAAATACTAGTTCAAATGTACAATTCTCAATTCCAATTTCAATACCACAGCAAAAAATACTAGCCTAACAAATATAAAGTTCAAACATTGTTGAAGACACATGACACATGCTGTGCACACATTCGCGTGTTCTTGCAATTGAATGCTTTACAATTGTTTGAATGTTTAAATTGGCAGCAGTGGCGCGATCGGGCCAGTGACAAATCCGTCAACTGTTCCGAACGTCTTTCACGGTGGCCCCGGGCCATCGGGGAGTCCTTATTTGTCAAGCCCTGAATATCTAAAACAGTATCATAAAACAATGCCTGTGTAGCTGTTTTCTGACTGGTTAGTCTGAATGTGCTAGGCCATTTATTATATATTTGGTTAAAGATTACAAAACCTTTTTTTCCCTTTCTTTAAAATAATATACACTGATGAATTGTACATTATAAGACCTGGAATGTGTATTAAAAAACAAGTAATTAGGTCACTTTGGATTTCATGTTGAATTCAAGAATGCATGTATTCTTCATGTGAATGTTGTGAATATTACAGAGGAGGCAGAAAATAATTTCTTCATGAGCCGCTTTAAAGAATAAAGATCACATTCACACAAGGAGAGAGTGCATGAATATTCATGTTGAGAAAACTTGTTGAACCCTGAAGACTCAGCCCACGTAAGCTGATACTCGAATGGGGGAGGGGAGGATGAAAGAGCAAGAAAGAGAGACTAATTAATGCAACTATTAATGTGCCAGAATTTAACATGTATTTAACAGTTTGGCATAAAACAAACACAACCTATGAAATGTTGTATTCGAAGATGTTTTTCATCAAGTTGTCTGCATGAACAGATGGAAGTCTAGTGACATTGCAAACAGCAGAACTCTTTCACTCTTACAGCTGGTCTGACAGCAGTGAGAGACCCTGGGTACAAAAAGGTCTCCTCTGAACGCATAGGACACACCACATGACTACACTGCGTAACACAAAAAGCTTTCCAAAGCCTTAAATAACCTCTTACTGGAAGAAAGAAGAACACAACTTTTGCCTTTTTCTTTTCTTGTGTAAAGAAAGAATAAGAAAAAGTGGACGATAAATCCAGTCTTTAATTCAGATAGGACAGTGCTTGCCTCTAAAGATCTAATCTTTTGGATTTTAAGTCATAGCTGTCATAGTTCTGTCAAGAGGTTGGATTAAGGTTTTTAATGCACCAGCAGCTTAGATGGTTAGTTTTTACATTGATGGTTTGGAAGAACAGATCCGCCTTTCAACGTTGGAACACAAATAAATGAATCTAAATACACTAAATCCTCCAAATCCCTATTACTGTTACTCATACGGCGGGTTAGGGATTTAAATAAACCCACACCACAAGTAAGATGATAAAGACAGACAAAAATACTTTGATGAGCCATATTTAGAGACTTGGGGGTGACTCTTTTGACTTGGCAACCATAGCAATTCCCTTGTAACTACCTAGAACACCTTATTAACCAAGAACCTTATTATCCACCTTATTAACCAATAAAATGCAAAATTTGTCAATTGTAACATACATAATTCTGGGTATTCTGCTTTCTTCTGCTGTAATATTGATCAGAACCTCTATATTTGCACCTCTTTTGCCTTTTTATGTGTGGTATTTTATGATAATTTGTATGTATTTGCTCAAGAAACTACTCAAAACCTGTCAATGTTTTTAGCAGCCAAATAGAGCATGTAAGGTCAAAGGGTCACTTAAGGAAGAAAATAAACCGAGTAGAGAGATAAGTGAGAGGCTGTTTGGCATAATACTGTCTTCAGGACTGAATCTAAATGAGATTTTATTTTTTAAAGAAAACATGTGGCACTATTTTAGTCTTAGACAATTTTGGAACTGCATTCTGAGCTGAAACTTTCCAAAATGGATTAACATATGCTCACTAATTCTACTCATTTGAGTTCTGTAAATATTTTAACAACATTAGGTATTTTTATATCACTACCAACTAAAACACTAAATTATACTTGAATTTGGAATAATAATTGTTGAAATAATAATACGCAACAGTTTTTGTCAATTTCCAAATTTTCTGACAGGGCATAATATCATACATTGGGAAAGAAATAACCACCAAGATGTTCAGTTGTAATCTGCAACCCTTTTAAGGGTACACGCAATAGTAAAAAAAAAAAGGTTAACTGGTCTGATTGTTAATCAAAGCTTTAATACTTTTTATGTGTTTCATGTACAGTAGGGGTGGTTGGTATGAATAGACTCTTATATGTCTGTAGGAGTTTTATGTCAACACTATACTGCCATGCAAAGAGAAACCCAGTAACTACACATTATGTCACATTAACTGAGATATGGACTAATATTTCTACACCAGATATGAGCAGTGATGTTTGGAATGTTTGCTTTGACATATCCATTGTAGACAGACTCAAGCCCTTCACTATCCCCTTCAGTGGACGTGCCTGGTATTATTTTTCCTGTAACAGACACCTTTGGTTCAACTATGCTCAGATTCAGAGAAAAGCTGTATGGGAAAATACATATCAAAGATATCAAATCAATCACAATTCAGCTGCATAGCTTATAAATATTTTTTTTAGTTCTTGTAAAGGTGTAGTTAAAACATTTTAATATTGTGTGGTAATATGTACTGTATACTGTATGACAAGTATTTATTCATTTATTTGCTTACTTAACTTAATTTAACTTACTTACTTAAACTAAAGATATTCCATACAATAGCCCAGTTCTAGTAACTGTGCGTTTACAACATTTTAATATTGTGTGGCAGCATGTCACAAGTTTTATTTATTTAAACTTGAAACATTCTATATGTTACCCCACAACACTATGAAAGACTAGTGGTTTGAAAAATGGATAGATGGATGGATATTACTTAACCACAGAGCAATGCTTGCTTGTTCGTTCATTCATTGAAACTTGATGGATGCAAAACAGAAGATTATTCATTAAACATGACATGATTAGGGCAGTAGTGAATGTACAGCGCTCTCTTCCACCCTCAATACCTCGACTGAGGGGACACCACAGGCAAGGCACCGAACCCCCAACTGCTCCCAGGGCGCCACAGCAATATGGCTGCCCACTGCTCCGGGTGTGTGTTCACTACTGTGTGTGTGTGTGCACTTGGTTGGTTTAAATGCAGAGCACAAATTCTGAGTATGGGTCACCATACTTGGCCACACGCCACTTCACTTTTTATATAAAAAGCGGTTTATTTGTGTTCACATAGCTTCACTGAACAGCATCAATAAGGGCTTATAGTCCAAAGATGCATATACATGGAGATATATAGATATATTTACTCATGTTTACGTCCTATTTCTTCAGACAGAATCATCATTTCTATTCATTTTCCACTGATTTATGCGATCTGATGATAATTAGCCGCTCCCTGGGCTGTCTCTGTGTGTTTACTCTTCCGTGCTTGCGCTGTGACTCAGAGAAACCCTGATTCGTCCATCGCCTTGTCAATCATATTGCGTCTAATAACAAGCCCCGTCTCATCCTGTCACGCATTCATAACAATATAGAATGTGTACATCTGAAATGCAAATTTGTGCAGCAATATAAAAGGCTATAAATAGCATATTTTAACAACAGTAAACGGCCAAATTCCACATGAGATCGCAAAAGTAAGTTATTACAAACACTCGATGGTGGTTTAAAGTGAGTTTTGAGTAAAAGTACTAATAATCTCATACATTTTCTTAAGTTGCTTGATGCTAATGTTAGCTCTAATGCAGCTGCAGAACAGGTGCAGTTCTTCTTTATAATCTATTTTGTCATAATAATTCACGTAAGGTCGCAAGAATATGTTTTGTTGTATTTTTTTAGAAAGACTTTTGATAATACGCGTAAATGTATATTGGGATCGAAGCGATGTGGCTTGGTAAACCTTGTAATGCCAGAATAAAGGCTACTAATGGCTGAATAAAAACAAAATAATAACGATAATGGAATAATGAGGATAATGTCTCATACCTGGCAGAGGTGTGAAAGGTTCGTCGGGTGAGAACAATAGAATCATGAATGGGGCAGTTTGCCGAGCCAGACATGAGGCTACAGCACGCAGGAGAGCTTACAGAGGGCCATAGATCAATTTTATTCGCCTTTTATTAAAAATAAGTAACGAACCCACACACTATCAATACTTGCTAATTCTTAAACTTTATTAAATGCAATGTTGAATAACGTTTAAGAATTAGCAAGTATTGATAGTGTGGGGGTTCGTTACTTATTTTTGATTCAACTTTTTGTTTGATTTTGTTCCCATGCACCTAATCCTCGTTTCAGGTGTGCTGAGTTTACGTTGATTGAGTATTAGCCTTCTCTAAAATCACACATGACATGGTCTTAGAAAATGTTTCATAAAACTCACAGTTTTAGAGATTATGTCCTGAAATGTGAAATTAATCATGAGTAGACTTGTGGCTTTAGCTTCATTGTGTTTCTAAAAGCATTTACCACAGCAACATATTTTTTTATACATTTAAAAAATATATGTATTTTTTAATATTTAGATTTTTTGTTTTTATGTTTGAGCTTATATATCTCTATTACCATAACAGTCTGAGTAATTCTGATTCTTGAACAGTAAACTTTGAAGTGTCAGCTTTGTGAACATATGTTGATATGTATCTAGTCAGAAAGACTGAGCAGCAACCTTTTTATTTTGGGTATGTCATTTGTGTCTCCATGCCGACGATGAGGGGGTGACAGCAAAGGGGTTAACATGTACATTATAAGCCTTCACTGCAAACAGCTGCATGACACTATTGAGCGAGTAATTTAGTAGAGATATTCTGAAGTATTTGATTGTGCTAAAGTTGAACTATTGCAAGTATAATTCAGGTACACTTTAAATATCTAGCATTTAAAGATAGATATTATTCAAAGATCCTCATCAATAGTGACATTAAAACGCATTTAATTCTCTGGGGCGTTTTTGGTATTTTCGCCTAAATTTTTCATACTCAAATTCAAATGTTTGCCCTACACACATACAATGGAGGAAATGAAAAAAAATGGTTTCATTGTAAATAAAACCCTTTGAACTACAAAATATGAGGGGAATTCTTTATAAATAACCTTATATATTTTTCAAATATTACAATAAACACAAAAAAAACATAGGCGATTTTGGAGTTTTAAATCCATATAATTTTTTGAAATTCTGTACTTCAGGTTCTTTTAGGCTCAACTCTCTGGAATTTACTTTGTTTGATGCCACTACATGCCAAAAAGTACCAGAAAAAAGAATCTTTCAAATAACAGCTTCTAAACAGGAGTTAGAATGTGGCTGTTTGCGGCTAACTGAAGCAGTGCTACGAGTAGAAATGTTACACAATAAAAAATTCCGTTTTTTTTTTTCATCGCGATTCAGTTGAAGATAATTCGATCTATGATTGTCACACAATAAAATAATCTACATCGTGAAATTTCTGAGAATGAGCGCTTTCTTGTGATATATGACTTGACTTTATTGTAAAAAATATGTCAAATACACATTCTTCGTAAAAAAAGTTTGCAATGGCTAGGCGGAAAATCGTGTGTGGGACGAATACATTTTTTCTAAGCTTAATTTTACTGCTTTATGAATATAAAAACCAAAAGGAATGGTATTCTTTGTAAAGAAGACACTCCAAGCTTTCAAATGAATCCATATATGGGCTGATACCATATAAGGAAGGCTATGTAAATGAAACATACACATTTTTAACGTGACTTTGGACCCGTATCCGGGTCCGCAGAGTTTATAAGGCTTAATATTAAGAAATGTGCATTGTACACAAGTAGTACTTCAAATCAAGTTTAATTATAATTTTTTATATCAGTAAGTCTCAAGCGATATGTCGGTGTTTTTGAACTATAATTGGTATGAAATAAATGTATTTTAAATATATTATTATTATTTATTTTTTTTTACTAGGGAAACTGTAGGTGGACTACATGCACATTCATGAACAATTTTAGCTGCATTTCTGGTCGATTGAAAACTCCAGTTTGAAACCTGAAATTTTTAAAATGACTATGCTGACAATCTGTACTATCAGAACTGGCCATTAAAACGCTCCACTGGCTTAAAATCATCTCAATTTTTGGCAGTTATCAATGCACTGGACATTTCAGAACAAAATGAACAGCAGTAGCAAATAATAAAATAATGACATTATTGAAAACCTTCAAATCTGGAATATTGAACACTGGGTTTTGCTCACAGCAGTGCGGTCCAGAGGGACAAATTCTTTGGAGATGGAAAGCTGCAGAGGAGGAAGAGAGATAAAGGAGAAGCGGGGGTGTTGTATAACTCCTACGCTAAATATGCGCTATTGGAGCTCCTGGGCTTTAATTCAATTATGCACATTCTCATAGAAATTGTGTTTATGGGAAAATAGTCCAGTAGCCGTAAGGAACAGCATATTTTTACATTGTCTTAAATGAACGTTCAGTGCATTTGAATTAAAAGTTTTATATTTCACAAAACAATTGTGAACAGAACAAACAGCCCAAATTTGTCTAATTGTGTTTCACCCCAAATTTCAGTGGCTCATTGTTCTATTGGAGGAGTTTTCCAGCAATGAACATTTTGTGGTAGATGTAATAATTGACATTGAATAATTGAATTTTTTTTCCTCCTGACATGACATTATCTCCCTCTTTATGCTTTTATGAGAAGCCAAACAGTCCAAAATGGAGCTATCCATCTGATCCAAGAAGAGTGGAGCAGATATCTGCACAGGCCACTTGACAGCACGCCATAGACCTGTTTCCACAAAAACCACAAAACTTGCATGACCCATTCAGTTTGACATATATTTCTCTACTTCAAAGAACTATAAGAAATCTGATATTCCAGGTCTGCTTAGCTGAGAATGAAATAATTTAAATATAAGAAAGAACTGAAACAAATTGGGCCTCAGTTCGTTTCGTAAATGAGGCCCATTGTGTTTGTTAAAAATCCATCAGAAAACCCATTTTCAAATACATATTGTTCTGTTTTAAAGCATATTTGAATGCATATTGTAGTTTCTGCCCCAAATACCTAGTATATTGGGCTAAATTAATCTATCTGACAAATATACTGTGCTTTTAATGAAAATTTCTATATCCTATATCATTCCATTCATCATAATGACTGACGATATCAGAAATGCAGTTCTCAGACTTTTCAGGCCACAGAGCACCATCAAATCAGAACATCCAAGAACCACCTAATAATCAAGTCTCTTTCAGCGCAGGCTTAATGACATTTAGCATATACCATATAACACATATACCAGATTTCGATTACTATGATATTTCCTGTAGTTCAAATAAATCATGCTGCTGTGAAACACACATCTGTTCTTGAACTGGTTTTCATCTTTAAAAATATTCACATCCAGTGATGCCCATGCAATCATAAGTTTCCACCGTGTCCTAAACAGATTCACTGTGACACAATATAAAAGGTATATTTTCCATGATTATGAGAGTTCCCTTTCAGTCGGTCATTCTCGACGTCACGTCGGAGGACCGACGAATTGGGATCTCGCTTAGAGGGACCAATCTACTTCGAGTGTAAACTAAACGGGCCAATGCACATTGGCATGCGATTATTGCATCCAGCTGCTGCTGATCACAGCGTGAGTATAAGTAGGCAGCAGATGCAGTGCATATTCAGCTTTTCGCTTCGGAGCTGAGCAATCACATCGTTCTGCTCCTGACTAATCTACTGAGAGAAGAAGACTGAACGAGTTCAGCGCGCTAATGGAGAGCTCTTTGTGTTGGCGGACGGCGCTTCAGCGGTGGTGGTTTCCCGTGTAGAGTGGGTTGCACACATCAGGCTGCACTACCAGGCTGTGTGTGTTGCAGATGATCATCTCCCTTGTGCGCCTCAGCACGCTAAAAGAGCTTTTCCCTAAAAGAGCAATTTCGGGTGCTTCTTTTTAAAGTTTAAACTTTTTAACTTTCTGGAGAGGAAGATTCGGCTGCGCTGCTCTCCTCCGGGACCGTAGCAATGCCTGAATCGGATCCAGAAATAATGGCTATGCTTTCCCTGGCCGCCGTAGGGGTAGGGCTGAAGTGAAGACTTTAACCATGTCCCGAGCCCTCAAGGTTGCACGATTGGTTCTCGGGGTAGCACCACGGCGGACCTCGCGCCACGAGCGACGAAGGTTACGGCGCGGTCTCTGGGTCGTGCGATGTCCACTATGGTGGTCCAGGAGCGCCATTTCTGGCTGTGACTGGCTGACATGCGCGAGACGGACAAGACACGATTCTTGAATGCCCCCGTGTCCCAGGCCGGCCGTTTGGCGACACGGTGGAGAACTTGCCCAGCGGTTCTCCACTGACCAATGCAGACTGAGGCCATCAGGTACATCTGCGTGCAGCTGCTGCCGTTGCCGAGGGCGGCCCCCCTGCCACCGCCAAAACAAGAGCAGCGCTCCTGCCGCCTCCAGAAAAGCTATGCCGAGAACAAGAGCAGCGCTCCTGCGGCCTCCAGCAAAGCTATGCCGTGGAGCCGGTCGCAGGGCAGCCTCCCCGCCCGTCCAGGCCCCCGCCAAACCTGGTGGCAAGCGAGAGAGCAAGAGACCCGGAGACAGGCGACCCAGAGGTGGAGGGACGTGCTCTTGAGGAGATGGTAAGCACACCACTCCCTCCCGCGGAGGACGGCCGAGCGGAGAATCTTTTCATCTTTTTCCACCACTGACCTCTCGGTCGGTGGTACCCAAATTCTCGACAAAGAGCAATTCCTCTATTTCTGGGTTCCCAGAGGGGACAGGGGGTTGTGGACGATCTAGTGCATATTACACTCACCCTCCTCTCTCGCCAGTGAGCAGCAGTGGGCGGATCGGGAGGACGAACCAACGGACTACCCACGCACCCTCTGCTCGAACGCAGGTCAGCGTTACACACACCAGACCCCGCCTCGGACCGGCTACGAGACGCCCGGGCTGGGTCCCTGCATTTTTCTGCGCTACCCCACTGCGGGTACACCTGTAGTTCCGTTGATGCCACTAGCGCGGTGTCTGGGAGCCTGGCTTGAGCTACCCAGCCCATCTCGATGGCTCCTTCGAACCGTCAGGCTCGGCAATGCGATTCAGTCGCCCGGTGTCCCCCCAAGTTCAGTGGCATCGCTTCACAACAGAGAAGGCGGCCAATGGTCCTGTCTTGCGGGCGGAGGTCGCAGTCCTACTGGCGAAGGATGCGATAGAGCCGGTCCCTCCAGCCGATATGAAGACGGGGTTTTATCCCGGGAGAATGGCGACTCCATCCCCAGATGGTCCAGCTGGTTTGGGGACGTTTCAGAGCGTGTTTGCCTCTCCAGAAACCTCTCACTGCCAGTTGTTCTTCGCCCTGACCGAGGGAACACTCGGCACGGACGCACTGGCACACAGCTGGCCGCGGGGCCTTCGCAAGTATGCATTTCCCCCAGTGAGCCTTCTGGCACAGTTGTTGTGCAAGGTCAGGGAGGACGAGGAGCAGGTCCTGCTGGTGGCACCCTATTGGCCTTCCCGGAACTAATGCTCCTCGTGAACAGCCCCTCCTTGGCCGATTCCTCTGAGGAAGGATTTACTGACTCAGAGACGGGGCACCCTTTGGCACCAGCGTCCAGACCTCTGGAAACTTCATGTCCGGTCCCTGGACGGGACGCGGAGGTTCTGAGTGGCCTACCCCAAGAGGTAGTTGACACCATCACTTCAGCGAGAGCACCATCTACGAGACATGCCTACGCCTGAAAGTGGAACCTGTTCGTTGAGTGGTGTTCTTCTCGCCAAGAAGACCCTCGAAGATGCCCGATCGGAGTTGTGCTGTCCTTTTGCAGCAAGGGTTGGAGCGAAGGCTGTCTCCCTCCACCCTTAAAGTTTATGTCGCTGCAATCGCTGCTAACCACGACCCCGTAGAAGGAGGTCGTTGAGTAAGCATGACCTGGTCGTCAGGTTTCTTAAGGGGGCGAGAAGGTTAAATCATCCACGGCCCACCTCTATTCCCTCATGGGACCTGACTCTGGTGCTCACGGCACTACAGCAGGGCCCATTTGAGACTTTTTGCAGGCGGCTGAGCTGAAGTTCCTTTCAATGAAGACTTTGCTCCTGCTAGCATTTGCGTCGAGAGTGACCGACTGAAAGGGAACGTCTCAGTTACGTATGTAATCCTCGTTCCCTGAAGGAGGGAACGGAGACGTCACGTCCCGTCGCCACAGCTCCTGTACCACCGCTGAGCGGCCGGGTCACTGGCTCGGCTCCTCAGCGAAAACCTGAATATGCGCTGCATCTGCTGCCTACTTATACTCACGCTGTGATCAGCAGCAGCTGGATGCAATAATCGCATACCAATGTGCATTGGCTCGGTTAGTTTACACTCGAAGTAGATTGGTCCCTCTAAGCGAGATGCCAATTCGTCGGTCCTCCGACGTGACGTCTCCGTTCCCTCCTTCAGGGAACGAGGGTTACATACGTAACCGAGACGTTTTTGTTATAATTGGCTGCACTAGCGATACATGATGAGAAAGAGTGAATTCTATTTTTGGATTTTTTTTATATTATTATTATTTTCATGATAGCATGACTGGCAGCCATAATGAAAGAGATAAGGCACAATTTACCTCAGATCTTGAAAATAAAAATAACATTTAAGAATTGAGTGAGATGGTAGCAGTCACTGATACAGACATTTTGAATAATGTTAAAATGTTTTATTAATTTGATTATGCACATTCATTCTGTTGCAAGTGTGAGTCCAGCTAACAGGAAATGTTCGCAGAACAAGCTAACTTTCTGCCAAGGTTATCTAAATGGTTCTTCTTTTCTTTTAAAATGTTTTATTTGGACGTTCACCTAACATTTTTTTATTTTTTTTTACGTGATGCTACTTGTTTTAGAACATTCAAAAGTAACATTCCCATAAGGTTTGCCAAATGATAAATGGAATGTTCCCTTAATATTTGTATAATCTTTTTAAAAACTTTTTAAAACATTGAAAAACTGGATGACAAAATTCAGGGGATCAAAACATTGAACGATCAAAAAACATTCAGAAATAATGTTTTCAGAACTTAATGGGAATGTTAGCAATGTTAGCAGACAACAGTACGTTCCCAGAGAGAGCCTGCCTACACAGTCTTCTGATTGGCTGTGATTTGTAAATAATTTTGTTAGTGTCGTGTGTTGCGTCTGGTGTGAAGACAATTTATTTGTCACTAGAATCTTACCGCATAGCATCTGATTAGGAAACATGAATATATAAAGTCTTATATATTCATAAAGGTATATATCAATTGAAATCACATGTTCAAAATGAAACATAACATAACCTTATAAATAAAATATTTTTAATAAAATATCCTGTCCTGCTGCATTATGGAATGCCATGTGAAGAATAATTACTTTTTAGCATACTTTTAAAAAGAATACAGAATACAGAAATAATATACTTTAAATTTACATTAAATTCAATTGTCAACTTTAGAGTGCTTTTTTTGACCCACTTAATTATGATTTAAATACATATTTATATAATTTCAAAATTAATTATTTTGTCTTTGAAATATGTGTGCAGTGTACTACCAAATGTACTGACAAGCATATATAATAAACTAAACTATGCTTTAATGTCATTTTTGTATAAACTTTTATGTTATGTATTTAAATGTATTTGCAATTACACATTTATAATTATGATGTTGCAATTAAGTATGTTTAAAATAGATGTGCTTTAGTATGTTAGCCAACACATCAAAAATATGTGTACTTGTTTAGAGCACAACAAAAGTTTACTAAATCATAGCATACTCCTTTACAAAATGTAATTTACAATTAAAACTTAAAAATATTAGAAGTGGCATTTTTAAAAAGTGCACTTAAGTGTGTTAAGAAACAAATATTTAATTTATATTTTATTATTATTATACAGCAAGTAGATTTTTTAATATACTTTTAAATATTGAAGTACACTACAAGAGCACATTTGGTACATTTAAGCACACTTCTTTTTTACAAGGGTGAGATGGTTTTACATTATTACACTCATAAAGCATTGACAAATGGATTTTACTTCTGATGGGAAAACTGATAGGCTGGCCCATCATTCATTCTGGCTTAAAAACCCTGGGACGTATAATAATAGCATATCTTATGAGAACTTGAATTTCAAATATCTGATTATGTTCATTTTTGCAATTGTGTCAACCAGCTATGCACATGTTGATAATCATGTATGAAAGCTACTGTACCATTGAAAGCATAGTAGACACATGTAAATCACTGTTTCTTCAGTGTTGCAGTCAGATTGCGAGTGCAGTTTTGTGTTTGCGAGTGTGTTTTTGCTATGTGAGTCTCTGTGCAGTAACACTTTTGCAGATGCGTTACATTCCCAGTTCTCCCCGCCCCTCTGGAAACTTTTCCTGTTTCTCGGCATCAAGCGGAACTAATCGTCTCTGCTGGACTTAAAATCATTGCTTAGTTTCCCTTCAAGTCCCACATTTGTTCCAATGAACACAGTTGCTTGGCTTTAATTGTGTTATTGAAGAAGCAGAGTGACTGGAGAAGGGTGCAGGAATTGGAGTGGGGCTTTGTTCCTGTTTCAACAGGATGTTTGCTTATGTCTTCTAAATACTAGACCCTAGTGTCACTGATGGGCTTGCTACTGTGCTTTTTTTACTCGGTGCCTCACTACTTTCTCTTTGCATCAGCATCTTGTTATCGCCATATGAAACTTGTAGTTACCAGAGATTTTTTGAGTTTACATGGAGTGTTGGGTAGACATATTGGGTTGTGTTTGCTGAGGGAAGCATCACTAGTGCTAGAACAAACCCCAAATGTTTTTTTTTGTATCTATTAAAAGATAAAAAAGGGGGTAAAAAGAAAAAAAAGGTAAGGTACTCTGACAGTCATATCAATTGCCTTATAAAAGCGGTTTTATGTTACTTGGAACACTCTCATGGGTGCCACCATATCTTGATCACATGATCAGACATGTCTTAGCCTGAGGTAGTAATAGATATAATAACTGATAATTACAAATAAATTAAGTTTACTTCATAATGTGGATCAGCATTTGTTACATCCAGCTTTGAGCCAGTGAAACAGAAACAAAGGCTTTATCTGAAACTACCCTTTATACCCTCATAAACTATTCCCTACATTACTTCCCTAATATAGTCCATTGAATGAGTGAATGAAAATGATTGAGCGAAATCAGACACATGTGTGACATGTGCTGCCGATGCTGTCTTCTGCAAGATGCAGGAATTAATTCGGTTTAACACTCACAGTGCATAAGTATTCTATAATGGCTTGCTTTTGAGTGTACATCGGTTGTTCACGGTTATTGAGGTGCATTATAAGATTCATTATAAGGTTCACTCGATAATGTCCACTCTGGTTTCGGCTGCAAATAGTGGACTTTATAAGTGCTGTGATGAGTGGGGTGGGGCCGAGAGCCATAAGAACAGAGCGAGGCTGGTGAAGTAAATGAAAATGAGTGTCTCGAGTCCCACGGAGGAGCTCCGGAAGGATAAAAGGAGGAGTGATGACAGTGTTTGAGGAGAGAGGACCAGGCCTGGACTATTTATGTTGTTCTTTTATGCAGCAGTCGTCCATGAGGGGCTGCCACTTTTACTTTTGATTTGTATTTTTTTATTTCTTTATTTAAGTTTTATGTTTAAATGTTCGCACGTTCCCGCATCCTTCTTCCCGATCTACGAACTTTGTTACAAGCATATTCTATCAAATGATTTAAAATGTTAATAAAAAGACACTTTTGGACCAAAACTAAATAAATAAAATAAAATAAAAGCATTTTTTAAATAATACAAGTACAATGGTTGAAATAAATAAATAAATAAGCAAATACATACATACATACATACACTTCATTTGTGCTGTATTGTAGAGTGGTATGCAGAAATTCTGTATTAACATTTTGATGGCAATCTCCTGTTTCTTCTGTTGAACAATAAAATAGGCCACAAAATCCCATAGATAGACTTACAATGAAAGAGAAACCTAAGTCATGATTAAAATCCAGAACACCTTTGCGCTGGGCTCTTTGACTTGGACCAGTAAGCGAACAACCTAGCAGTTGCGTAGCAACATCCTGGCAACCACCATCAACACCTCATCACTGCCAAGCTCTACTCACATTTTCTCCAGAAAAATAAAAAAATATTTTGATAATTGCTGCTTTCAAATACCAGCATTTCTGTGTGTTCATGCAATTTATGCAGAGAAAAAAATGCATCAAATGTTTAAGAAGCCAATCTTTGATTCTTTATTTTTGCAATTATTTGCACAAATGGCTTTTGCGGTTTTGTAACACATTATTAACTCTGTGTTTTTCAAATGGGGCTCGAGAAACAAGCATCATAAAACTCTTTAATAAGCCAATACTGAGATGTAACTGCACCAATAGACAACAACGCACTATTCAAATCGCCATTCTGAGGTTTACATCATGCTGCTGGATTACTTACATATTCATTATGCCACACACAAGAGCTCTGCATAGTGTGCTGTTGACAGGATCCTTCCTCTTCTGTCAGCCTCTTATCTGGATCATTTCTCTCTCTGTCTCACAAGGAGTGAGACTAATCACCTGTAAGCTACAAGAACCCTACATACACTCCATCTCACAGATCTTGTCCATATCTTGCCGGTGTAGTGCTCTATGGCATATACTACTAAGAGATGTTAAGGGCTCTTGTGACCTTCTTATTCAGTTTTGTCAGGTGTGGTAAATGCAAACATAAAATTGTACCTATGACTGACAAACAAACCAATGAAATCGTCTTAGTAAATTAATAAATTGATTTGCTCAGATCTGTAGTTTTGAAGAGATAAAAGATAAATATAGAATATTTTCTAGCTACAGTATTAGAAGAAAGGCTAAACGTTTTCTAAACTGAAACATTTTTGTAAAGAGGTAAAAATTCAAAAGGCATAATTGCATACAGCAAAATATATATATAAATATATTTTAAAATATACAAAACAAATAAACAAACCAACCCATATATATATATATATATATATATATATATATATATATATATATTTTTTTTTTTTTTTTTTTTTTTAT
>NW_015506062.1:328735-373513 GCF_001515645.1 Sinocyclocheilus grahami | reverse complement strand
ATATATATATATATACATTTTGAATTTTGAATTTTTTAATATGTTTCAAATTTATGTAAATGTTTTTTTCTTTACCAATATTGGCATTTTTTGTTTATTTTTTTAAGCACCCATCTCACGTTACAGATCACGATAAAGATAATTTAGAAAGTTTTTTAAACGACAAACAACACTCATTTACATATATTTGTGAATCGGAATTTCAGATAGTTGATGATGATATGGTAAGCAAGTTTCTGAATATTTTGAATAAAAAAGGAAAAACAAAATAAAAGCGATCCATCTGTCATACAGTGTTTTGTGGCCGCGGTGTGTCACGTGACAA
This sequence comes from Sinocyclocheilus grahami, assembly GCF_001515645.1. Taxonomy (NCBI): domain Eukaryota; kingdom Metazoa; phylum Chordata; class Actinopteri; order Cypriniformes; family Cyprinidae; genus Sinocyclocheilus; species Sinocyclocheilus grahami. The sequence goes on along the minus strand of NW_015506062.1, from coordinate 373,188 downwards.
GCATGATGCGTCGCCATGGAAACAATAAGGGGAAGCGTTCTAAAATAACAGTCGCCTAAAAAAAAATCACTCTGGGGGGGACCACTAGAATATTTTAAATTCACAAGTGAAAGGGTTAACTAATGAAACCGTATTGTAAAATGTTACCGATATTTTTTAAAAGCACTTAAAATGCCTTTTGCCCTTCGTATATTTAAATAAATATATATATATATATATATATATATATATATTTTTTTTTTTTTTTTTTTAAAAAAATAACATTTTTTCATTAAATAAAGCAATAGCAAGGTGTACATCTCACCTTCAGAAAAAAAAATGTTAGCAGTGATTGACTAATGTCTTTTTCCCTTCTTATATTTAAATAAATATATATATATATATATATATATATATATATTTTTTTTTTTTTTGTCTATTAACATAGTAACATATCTGCATTGATACATGTACATGATTCCATAGGCATACTGTTTTTATAAAAACAAGCAATAAGAACATCTACCTGTCACTCTTTTGTGGAAGGAAGGTGCACAAAGACGAAGGTAATCCAATATAACTTTTAATAATAATCCTAGATGATGAAGATCCATTCAAAACACATGGAAAAACAAGCAGCATACACAAATACAATACAATATCCGGCAAGGACCGAACAGAAACGGGGAGTACTTATACAAAAGCAAGAGAGGGACTAATGACTAAATTAACCCTTTGAGCGGTACGGTCCCACATATGTGATTTTTATTTCAGTGCCACTGGGAGTACGGTCCAACAAATGGGATTTAGAATGTTCGGTGACGTCATATTTCGGGAGAAATTGATGAATTCACGTGCTGTAAATCCGACTGACAGGACTCTCGGAACTGCAGCGCGAACAAACATGGCGCCGTCCTTCTCACATTACAGATCACGATCAAGATCATTTAGAAAGGTTTTTAAACGACGACAAACACTAATTTACACATATTTGTGAATCGGAATATCAGATTGTTCATGGCATGGTATGCAAGTTTGTGAATATTTTAAATAAAAAAGGAAAAACGAAATAAAAGCGATCCATCTGTCATACAGTGTTATTGTGGCCGCGGTGTCACGTGACAAGCATGACATGTTGCCATGGAAACAGTAAGGGGAAACGTTCTAAAATAACGGTCACCTTAAAACTACTTGCTCTGGGGGGACCGCTTGAATATTTTAAATTCACCACTGAAAGGGTTAACAGGAACTGAATTTACTGAATGAACTAATCAAGGGAACTAAGGAAAACTAGGTCACACTCATTCCACAAAGGCGGCGAGGCTCTCTCTCGAACTGCACTCGTGTGGTGGTGTTTAATCCCACACGATAGAACGTGGTGAAGAAAGGCACACAAAGACAAAGGTAATCCAATATAACATTTAATAATAATCCAAGATGATGAAGATCCATTCAAAACACAGGGAAAAACAAGCAGCATACACAAATACAATACAATAAATGGCGAGGACTGAACAGAAATGGGGAGTACTTATACAAAAGCCTCTCGAGAGAGGGACTAATGACTAAATTAACAGAACACAGGTGAACTGAATGAACTAATCAAGGGAACTAAGGAAAACTAGGGCTGCGTTCCAGTTCACTTTTTTATGCCCTTCATTCGCTAACTTCCCTCCGTCTCATTTACTCGGATGTACGTCATTGATTACGTTGCATGAGTGCCCACGACTGGCGGAACCCTTGGAATGGGCTGAATTGGAACGTCCTTGATCACTTAGAATCCGCTATGGAGTTGGTTTATTGTTTACATGTTTCCCCTTACAAATTTGTTTGGTTCAGCATTCTATATGTATATAGACATGCTTGGGCTGTTATAAATGTAAAAAAAAAATATTTTATATATTATAGAGTTGTTTGGGGTGGGGATTAATTAAACGAGATCTGCAATGATGTAATAGTCGTGTTGCATTGTGGTCTACAGAGTGGCCTGAAGTGTGCATATGAAGCAGACTCGGTCAAAATCGAGGGGTCGAGGGTATGTCCATGTAAGCTTCCCTCGTCCACTTGACGAAGTGGAACGCACTTCAAAATGGCGGCGGGGATTCCCCCAGGGTAAGTGCTTAAGGAAGTTTGCGAGTGCGTGTCTAAAAGTGAACTGGGATGCAGCCAAAGTCACGAAACAAAATGCGAGAACAGAAACAAGGTCCATATGGTGACACTACTTGTATTGACATGCCTAATAATAAAGATACATTTATATTGAGATGTAGACTATATATTCAGGTTTGCATTTATATACTCAAGGTTTATACATTTTGATTTACAATTACATAGTCAGAATAATAACTTTATATTCACAAATTACATTTATATATTCAAACTAACATCTACATTTTTGGATTTAATTATATTTATTCAGACTTTTAACTATATATTCAGATTAACTCCTATACATATATTCATGATTTACATTTTTATATTCATTTTTTTATCTACATATTCAGACTTATATCTATATAATGCAACTTTTCATGTATATATTCAGAATTTAAAAAAAATTATTTACATTATACATTCACTTAAAACTATATATTCAGATTTACTTCTTTATAATCATGATTATAATTTTTATTTTACAATTTGTATCTATATATTCAGACTTATAACTATTCTGGTTTACATTTAGATAACAATATATTCTATATATACTGTAACTCTGATTTACATTTATATCAGATTTACTTTACTTATATCAGTTATACATTTATATTCAGATTTATATATATATATTCACAATTTACATTTATATATTCAGATTTTATATAATTATTTCCAGTTTGGCGTTTCATAGTTTTGGCCTGAATTAATTAAATTACTGTATATTTGATGTTTAATATACAGTTAAGTAGATTGTAGCGTGCTACGAAGATATGTAAAGGTATATCTAAACTAAAGCTATACTTTTTCTAGGCATGTTCTAGCTATACTTTAGGAGGTTGCTCAAGGTATACCTTCTTACATGCAACGTTACCAGGTGCTATCCATGGCTGTGGTGCTGAATTGGTTGATATCGATGGCTCGAGAATGGATTTGTCACTCTATGCAGGGGCTGCTTCAGTGTATTTAGTGAGAAAGAGGAGTTCTTTATAAAAGAAGTGTTGACTTTAAATAAAGACACATAACTCTTTCCTGTTAGAATGCAAAGAACTTGCATGAAACTTTTACTTTCTCTTTTCAACATGCATCACATCAGGGAAGAAAACCAAAAAATAAAAAATGTATGCCCAGAGCACTTCTCAGTGGTCACAACATAAAATACAAGGGGAAAAAACACCTACATGAGACACTGCTTAATAATTTAACAGCTTACAAATAAAATACAATTTATAAAATAAAATATAAAATAAAAAAACATAGGCCTACACATATCCAACAGAAAAATATTCTGGTAAGAGTGCTTTCCAACAAGAAGCACAATAGTTGAAATTGCATTTATTAGGACTCGTGGGATATTATAAAAATAATCAAAATTGAAAACTAAATCCAACCCTGAATATTTTATATAATTTTGAAATGAGACCGCAAACCCTCAACATCATGCCCAAACGTATCTCACATATAACTAACTGGCAGTATGCCTTCACTGACCTTTGAAAGGGTAATTTGTAATATCATAATATATTTTCCATAGTGTCTTCATTTACTCCTTAACCAGGGTTGATTGCCCAGCAGCCACATCACATAATAATGGTGTAAATCACTTATTTATGTTATTGGATAACCTACTCAATAAAAGCGCAACAGACAAATAAATAAATTAACTTGTTTAGCAACTTCAACAATTGTGTACACACAATAAAGGATATTTATTGTCATGCATGGTTTCCTGGAGAACATTTAACATCCATTGGACAATTTCAATGCACAAAAGGTGGAAAAGGAGTTATTTAGACAATTAAAATTGTCTTCACACTAAAAACAAATAAAACCGTTCTTCGAGATTTTGCTTACCTTATGTGGATCAGTGCATATTCATATTGTTTGGTTATTCTTCAGAGAAATACGTTAAAATGACCATTAACATCTGGCCTGACAAAAGATTCTTCATTTTTACATGGATTGATGGCTTGTCTGAACCCCGAACGGTATCAGGAAGGCTATTCCAGAGTTTGGGAGCCAAATGCGAAAAAGCTCTACCTCCTTTAGTGGACAATAAGCAAGTTACGATCTTAGCAGTGTTTGACAGGTTTGTTATATCAACTTCCATCCCACTGTGTTTGAACACACGCCTGGGGGAAAGTGTATGCATTCAGGCATGTGTATTGCAGAGAGCTTCAGACAGATTAATTAACTCAAAGAGACTCGTGGGATGGAGACTGGCCAGCATAGAATGACAGGCAGGCTGTATACTAGCACTGCTCAGTGGAGGCATGCAGTTAATATGAAATATGCCAGTGTCAATATTAATAATGGTCAATTTCAGAGCTCCTGGTTTGGGTCTCTTCCAAACAATGCCCTGCTTGTCCATCAGGTTTGATGCTTTCTGGTTAGGTTCTCAAGGTGTGGTATGAAAAGGAAGCATTTTGTCATTGCATTGTTCTGATTGAATCTTGACAGCATTAGGGCAGCATTTATTGACAAGTCCTTAAGGAAAGAAACATCGCAAATGAGATATCTTGTTTATTTATTTCCCCTAGACAGCAATGAGAGTAAATGGGTATAGACAGAGAGTTTTGCTGAAGTGTGCATCTTCTCATATTTTCACCTACCCTTGTAAAAAAAAGTACACTTTAGCATGAAAGGAGTACTTAAATGCATAAATAAAATACTTTAAAATGAGTACTTAAGTTTAAATGGAAATGTATTATAGTTTGAATTTATATTGAATGGAATTAGTTGAACTTAAAATTACTTAAGTAGGATTTAAGTATATCTTTATGGCCTGGTTTCACAGACAAGGATTAAGCCAAGTCTCAGACTAAAATGTCTGTTTGAGCTGTCGTTAGTCAAAGTGACTTGCACAGACCTATCTCAAAATAGGCATAGATTTAGCCTGTTTTGGATTAAACGAAGCTGGTTGCAAGAAGGAAGATTACAGCTAGTCTAGGACAAAACTTGAAGCTTAAAGAGGTGGTTGATCAGGTTTTTTCGAAATCTTGATTGTGTTTGCGGGGTGCAGTGTAACATGTTCATGCTTCGTTTAAAAAAACCCACATTATTTTAACATATTTTACCTTTATTCTACACCGCTGTTTCCATTCTCGTCAAAACGGTCTGTTAAGTTCCTGGTTCTATTAAGTCCCTCCCTCAGAAATATGAAATGGGCTCTGATTGGTTAGCGAACTCAGTGTGTTTGTGATTCGCTAACCGCCTAGTGCACATTGTCCGGAAACGTCACGCCCCATTACCATTACGGGTAGTTGCATGTTTTCGGGGACGGGGTTTATGTAAACATTGGGGTTAGTGATGTCACAAACCTAAAAGGAAAAAAGGACTACTTTTGATAACATACAGTAGCTTTTCGAGATCCACATTCATAATTACAAAGAAAATGCATTGGAGATAATTTCTTTGCTCGAGTGTTCTGTGTCCTAAAGCGGAAGGCCTTTACCCATTGTCTTCAAGTTCTGTTCACTTTGAACTTTTGGCATCTTGGAATCTTTCATCATGAAACCGGTGATTTGTGTGATGCCAGTGAAGCAACTGTTTGAGGTTCTCAAAGTCTGCAGGGCCATTTGTGAACTGAGGACTTATTACATCACGTTTCCTGATGCTGCTGGCCAAACCAACTATAAAGCGCAATTCTGTGAATATGGGCACTTTTCAGAAGTGATTGGCTATATAGATGGATGTCATGTTCCCTTCAAGTGTCCATCAACTCTGATGCTGAGTACAAGAACAGTAAGATATGGTTTTCTTTTATTGTTCAGTGTATATGCACTCCTATTTTAGAGATTTCAAATTGTATAAACCTCTAGAAAGGTTCAACTCACTATCCAAGGATTTTTCTCAACTCTTCATTGTGTGCTTAGTTTCAGAGAAGAAGCTAGTTGATTGCTACTGTTAGATATGGTTAGAGTAACTTTTCATTCGCTCCATACATAAATCCCACAGCAGCTGAGCAACAAAGATATAACAGAGCTCATATAAATACGAGAGGGATGGTCGAGCACGTGCTTGGAGTATGGAAAACACTGATTCCAGTGTTTACACAATACACTTTGTCTCAAGCCAAGAAGGTGCTGCAAGGTCATCATTGCTACAGCTGTGCTGCACAACTAGCATTACATTTAATGGAAGATCACTAACAAGCAGATGTTCCCATAGCCAAATTTAAGCCACGGTTATAAAAGCTACTTAAATTTCCTAGTTTAACAAGTACACATTAATGTCTACTCCTGGCTTAATCTATGCTGGCCTACGAAACCAGCCATAAGTCATGAAAATATACTCTCTTTAAGTGACCTTTTTAAAAAATAAAAATACATATTCATACATACTTTTAATAATAATAATAATAATAAAGTTCACTACAAGTGGACATTCAATACAATTAAGAACACCTCTTCTTTAGAAGATTTCTCAATAATGTATCAAACGGTGTGAGGACATCATGAAGTCTGCAGTCAAATAATTCTGTATGAACTGACATGTCTCATCAAATTCTTCCAATTCACAAGAACTATAATCTCATTGTATGTCAATGGCTGACTCATCTGTGTCTATTTTAATTTCTCCTAAGGAATCTGAGACAACATTAAAGGCATCATATGATGCAATTTAAATTTGTCCTTTCTCTTTGGAGTGTTACAAGCTCTTAGTGCATTAAAGAGGATCTGTAAAGTTGCAAAGACTAAAGTCTCAAATCCAAGAGTCAGCCACGCCTACCCTAAAACAGCTCGTTCTAAGACGCCCCCACATATCTACGTCACGATGTGGGAAGATTTGCATAACGCCGCCCAAATGCATGGTTTTATGTTTACACGGCACGATGCAACGCAATGCGTAAAAAGACAGTATAAGTCATTATAATCCATAATTATGTCCTCACTGGTTGCAACGAATGCCTTGTTTATAATGGGTTTTCATGTTTTTAAATCGTCGCTCCGGCCGGATAGGGCATCATCACAATATGGTAAGGGGCGTAACGTTTCCGTCACATGCTTGAGGTCACAATCACAGCACACCAATCACAGTACACCTTGCTTTTCAGACCGATGAACTTTGTAAAAATCGACGCATTTCAGAAAGGCGGGGCATAGAGGAGAAACAATAATGTACAATATGTGGAAAATAATGTGTTTTTTTAACCTTAAACCGCATAAACACATTTCATTACACCAAATACACAAAATAATGTTCTTTTTAGACCCCTTTAATATCCATTCTGTCATTATTTACTTACCCTCATTTTGTAGAAAACACATTTCTCCTTTGGAATAAACACAAAGTAAAAAAAATAAATAAATGCCTGACCAATGCCTTTGTTCAGCCTTCTGAATGTGACAGCGTTTTGTGAGGAACAGATGAAAATATCCTCTGAAAATCTTGCCTTGCTACAATGCATCCTAATCTATTAAAGAGCAAACTCTGAGAAATACATTTTTCTCTGGGTATGTGAGTAAAAAGACCCAACCCATTAATTCTTTAGGAGTGTTTCTAGTACCTTGTACGTGATGGCAGTTTGGAAATGAATGTCATAATGCGTTTGGAAATAACATACCACCTGCACTAAAACCTACCCTAAACATAGTCGATAGTGTTAACAAAAGCAAAAACAAAGCAATCAAGCCATTTTACAAGTCTTTGATTGCTTTTAACAAGTGAGTGTGACCTGTACCAGGTGAGCTACCAAGCAAGTTTGCTATGATCCATTCGTATGGATCTGGTTTTGTGATATACTGTGATAAAATAGTTTTGAAGTCATAAAATAGTATTGTGCAAAGAACCGCACAAAAATAAGTCTTTATTAATCAATAATCAGCCCATGTAATCACAATTTGTGTTGTTGGTATTTTCTGCCACTTTTGTTCATTTCAGCTGGAAACTGCAGTGCATTGCATGTATAGGTACGTTTTTCCAATGACCCTATGTTGCATTTCATATTCTTGCTGCTCTCTCTATTAGATATACAGGTTAGAATTGTAGCTTTGTGGCCATTGTAGGGTTACTGTGAGTGAACTAAAATATCCCCTGGTGCCACTTCCTAATATATGATTTAATTAAGCCCATCAACCAAGAGGACAAATATGAAAACCTATTATAATGAACAGACTCTATGGAACAATGAGCATCGGTCCCGATCCTGACATAGTGATCTCATCTTTTGTTTATCAAGCCACTGTATCTCATTCATCAAACCACCCCTTCTCATTTCTGCCCATTGATTTAGCAACAAATGCACAGATGAGCTTCTATTCTAGGATTCCAAATAACAGCAGGCCATTGCTTTGACCCTACAGTCTCAGTCAGAGCTGTTCCAGAGTCCCAGCAAATGGTCATATCATCACCATAATCAGCTCATTGTTTTCTCTCGTGGTGGTCTTTAGTTTAAGACTGCTGCCATGTCACAGCAGACCATCCCATCCACAGTCTCTGGATCAGCTGCTGCGCTTGGCCTTTTAAAGCCAGTCCTGCCGAGTGTCCAAATGTCAGCATATACGCAGACCTTTCCTCTGTGTGTAAGTGTGTTTTTTGTTTGTACACGTGTGACGGAGATCGATGCAGCTCGCACTATCTTTACCATATGTGCAGCTCTTCCTGAAACATTAATACTTGTGTGCCATATAAGAATGCACTGCTTCTGTTGTACTGTATTCACAGTCAGGCCTGATTGTTTCGTGACTGCTGTGAAGGGCTGTTCAAGTCTGTGGTGTGATAAAGGCTCTCTCTCTCTCTAGTATAGTTTTTTCAGGCACTTGCTGACTTTGAGCAGCGACACTCCTCATTGATTGGCTGATCGTTAATTCTTTTTTTATGTCATCTTTTTTGATGCGGTAGCAGTTTTTCAGTTGCAGCGTTGCCCTGTTGGCTGGAGATTTCAACAGTGTCAGCATGCACACTCACACACATCTTCAGACGCTGCTTATATATAATTTATCCCACAATCCTGTGTGTACATTCAGGCAATTCAAGTTTAGGTGGCTGGATAATACACTGTTAAGCTTTCTAATGGATTCTACCTGTAGTAAAGAAAAGAAAAATCATCACTGACATATCTTTCATATCTCAATAGTTCCCACAGGACAATAATGAAATCAATTGGAGAGCAATTGGAGAGCAGACTAGTCTTTTACTAGTCTTTCTCCTGAGAAACAGACTGCCTCAAAATTTCTCAAACTTTCCTTTGGCAAGATACCAAAATTTGTAACCAGAACTCGTGTATCTCACAATAAATACATTTTCACCAAATAACCAGTGTGAGAATTGTCAGAGAACTTTCACTTTGTAAAGCTTGTGAAAAATAAGTATAATTTAATTAAAAAATAATTTAGTTAAGTGTGAACTGAAGGTAACATTTTTGAACACTTAAATGCATGTTATTTCCAATTAAATGAAAATGTATTATAAAATATATTAAATGTATAAGAAATTCAATTAAAAGTGCTTATTTGACCCATTTAAGTAGGACTTAAGTACATCATTATTTGTTCATTCATAATTATTTATATTGTAAAATAAAATATACTTTAATGTAATTTGAATTTAAATTTGTATGTTGTGTATTTAAATGTATTTGTAATTACCTATTTGTAATGAAGTTATATAGTGCATAAATATATTAACTTTAAATGTAATATCAAATAACATATTACAGTGAAAACTATAGTCAGGTACTTTTCAAGTGCTTTAGTATGTTGGTCAACACATCAAAATAAGAAATAATTAGAAAAGATTATTAAAACCTGACAATTTATGAATGTTCTTAAAGTAAAACATTTGATTTGACATTATTAGAAAGTACACTTTTTAAAAGTTATAAGTTCAGAGATTGTTAAAACAGTCATGATGCATACTCTCTTTAAATACACTTAAGTGGCCTTTTATTTTATTAATACTATTTGCAAGTACCATATACTGTATAATATAGTGTAATATCAAATAACATATTACAGTGAAAACTATAGTCAGGTACTTTTCAAGTGCTTTAGTATGTTGGTCAACACATCAAAATAAGAAATAATTAGAAAAGATTATTAAAAACCTGACAATTTATGTTCTTAAAGTAAAACATTTGATTTGACATTATTAGAAAGTACACTTTTTAAAAGTTATAAGTTCAGAGATTGTTAAAACAGTCATGATGCGTACTCTCTTTAAATACACTTAAGTGGCCTTTTATTTTATTAATACTATTTGCAAGTACCATATACTGTATAATATACCTTTAAGATTTAAGGGCACCTTTCATACAATTATACACACTTCTTTTTTACAAGGGTTTATTTTTAGAAGTTTCAACATTGTTATAATTTTCTTAACCTAATTCTATTCCAAAAACATATGACCATATTTTCTTCTGGGGAGTTGTTAGGCAGATTGTTTTAGTTGCTCCTTTCCAGTGAAAGTGTACTGTGACTGGGGGCTGTAAAATAACAAAATCGTACATAAAATTATCATTCAGCTACAATATAAATGGTCCATATGACTGTGCTATAATATAACCATTGACACAATTATACAAATAAGAGACTTTATATTCAGTTGGATCCAGCTGAGGCAGTGCTTATGCATGCATGTCTTCATGCCTGATTGTATTAGAGATAGGAAGGAAGGATACAATTCCTTTCAGCTCTGATTTCTTTGTATGTGAGAGGAATTGAATTCATGGAGTAACTCTGTGTGAATGAAAGTGTGTTGTGTGTGAGAGAGGGTGGGGAAGAGAGAATGGAAAAGCTCATGTTACTGCTGGCCTTCTGTGCCAAATCTCAGTTATCATTGTGGCTGTGCATATTGCAGTGTGAATTATCCGAGGTGAGGTGTGAGTAATTCAGGCAGTACGACCTGCTGAATTCTCGCTAAGAATTCTGGGACATACTCGGCTGATGGATAGCGGCTGTCTCATTCCGTATTCTTTTTTCTAAACTTGCTAGTGTTTTCCTTCATGAAAACTGTATTGCTCAGAGATTGTTTCTTCTATTGTTTCTGTGACTATAGGGCTATAAAGAAATGTGAAAGCAAAATAAGCAGGGTTTCTTTAAACTGTTCATAAGATTAAGAGAAAGCTGTTTAACACACTGGATTCTGGATTCAGACTGCAATAAAAATCTCTGACTAGTCCTTGTAAATGTTGAAATTACCTTACTTCCCCATTGTAAATCATTACTGCCCTAATAAGGCTTATAAGAAACAATATATTTATTTGGATGGTAATTGTTTCTCATGGCATGGTATTCGTAACGCATGTATTCGGATGATGATTTATTTATGGTGGAGTGATTTCTGTGATCTTATGAACCCAGGAAAGTGCTGGTCAATCACATGATCAACTGTAAGCAAAATGTTAATTTTTGGAAAATTAATACATTCATATTTAATTTAATAATAAGAAAATTATATAATATTTATTATTTGATATTGAAATATCCCATTTAAAAACTGAACATTTACATTCTATATTTTAAATAACTTTCTGTCTCTCAAAATGCTGGATGTAATTTCAAAAATGTGGAAATTAGCAGAAATAAGTTAAAGCAAATTATTATTTAGATAAGTTAAACATTTTACCCAGCTACTTATTCGACTAGCCCTAATTTATATAATTGTCTACAATAAATATTTTAACTCTTTCCCCACCAGAGTATTATTTTTAAGTTGCCAGCACCAGCATTTTAGATCATATTCACCAATCTTTCATGAATCCCAGTGTATTTTGTTGTATAAATATGTAAACAGTGAATATAGCGTTTTTTTTGTTTTGTTTTTTTCCCCCCAAAAAACACGAGTGTGAGTAAGTTCCACACTGTTTTTGGATCAGAATATGCTGTACTAGTTTTAGAAGGTCCATAATAGCGCCCCCTACCTAGTGGTGGAAATGTCCAAAATTCACTGGTGGGACTCTAGCTTGCAAGGGGTAGGGGGAGGAGGGGGGTGATAATGTAAGCATTATTAATGAGCCTTTGTGTTTAATAAAAAGGGAGAATTAAAAGCACCATTTAAAAAAATAATTAGCAGCAGTCAAAAATACGAGAATTTTCACTCCATATACGAGTGAAAATTCATCAATGGTAAGGAAAGAGTTAAAAATGCCTTCTTTCTTTGCGTGAACATTTGGGCGGTGTTATGCAAATCTGCCCACATCATGATGTAGACATGTGGGGGCGTGTTAGAATGAGCCGTTTTAGGTAGGCGTGGTTGACTCTTAACTTTTATAAAGAATATCTCTTTGGATTTGAGACTTTAGTCTTTGCAACTTTACAGACCTTCTTTATGCACCAAGAGCTTGTAACACTCCAAAGAGAAAGGAAAAATTGAAATCGCACCATATGGCCCCTTTAATGGCAAAAGTTTATGTACTGTTTATGTGATGTTTTGTAAACAGTTTCCAGCATTTCAGTAATAAGTGTCCATAAATAAAATGTGTGCACATTATCGCACATTACAGTAAGTAATTCATCTTGGAATTTGTATGCTGGTGGTGGGAGAAAAACACTATGATTCTGGATTCAGACAACAACAAAATCACTGACTAGCTGTTGTAATGTTCGTGCAAGTCAATGAAGAGGCATTGTGTAACATGAAATCCACTTTACTGAACTCTCACTGCGCATGTCAGCGCGCCCTGTACAGACTTTCTTAAAGGGCCAGTGCAATAACAGAACCATAACACTAGCCCATGTAAATGTTGAAATTACTATATGTTCCCATGATAAACAATTATCATCTAAATAGGGCTTATTTCTTCACTTTTGAGGGAAAAAAAAGTGTCCTGCCTGTCTGGTCCTGTCCGTTTTCCTCAGCACACATACAAACACCTCTCAGTTCCTGGTTATCAGCTCCACAGCCATGGTTTTGCAAACGTCTGGTTAATCTACCCTCTCAGTTTTTGCCGTTTTAGATTGTGATCAGTGAAGTCTCTTTGGTTGGTTTAGCTCCTCCTGACAAACACAATATTGGCCCCTCTGACATTCCCAATGGCCCCTGTGGGTCCAGAGGCTTAAGCACTATAACTCTAAGTACTAAGATCTGCCGCTGGGTCATCCACTCTCTTATCGATTGATTCTGCCTGCTCCAGTAATGTGCTAGATGACCATGTTTACCAGGATTAACCTGTTGCAGAGTTGACTGTAGAAGCGTAGCAGGAAAAAGTCTCTATTTTTCATACAGAGATGAATTTAGCCAGCTTTCACACAAAAAATTACAGATTTAGCCAAGTGGTGTTTGCTAAGGCCTACTGTTATTTTTCAGTATACCTATCAGAATCACCTGGAAGTACACTGAAAACCACTAAGAACACCTTAGCGTGGTGATTTTACATGGTAAAACATTTTCTTCAAAACATTTAAAAATCTAGTTTATTCTTGCTATTTGAAGCATAACTCATAACAAACTAATAAAGCAGAAACAAGCATAATTATAACAAGAGCTGCTTATTGCATCATTCACAATACCATTAGCATGACCCAAGACTAAAATGCACTAGCGTCAGCATTTGAGAGAATGACTCCATTAACTAGAATAACCTAGAATAAAAGCCGCACATTGAAAACGAAATGTTAGCAGAGCAAACCTGCATTTGCTTTCAGAATTGAGCTTTAATGACGGTGGAGTCCTTACGGAATGCACTATGATTGCTCAACGCCTATTAATAATTGTTTAGACAGTCCATTTTTCCTGTGTAGTGGCATCATTTTCTTCACAGAGGCTTCTTATCTGCCCAGTAGCAGCATGGAGGTGAGGATGAAGGGATTGGTGACATTTAGGTAAAGAGCAGCTATCACAGTAGGGAGCTTTTGAATAAAGACATATATAATAATAAGTATAGGTCATATAATCATACAGCCAGGATGTGCATGTCCTTATAAATCAATAGGGTGTGTGGAACGAAATATTACGGGATATAGCAGATGGCTTTTGGTAGAAACAATGGCTGTGATCTTCACATTGATGCTTCACCAGAGAAAAGTCTGGTATAAAACTGAGGGAAATGGGCTAGGAAAATTGTATTCAACACTGAAAAGCGGATGATTATTTTCATGTCACGGTCCATAACTAAATGTATACAATTTTTCCAAACAAAGAAAATGAAAACATTATAAATATTTTCATTTGTTTATATGTTTATATGCTACAAGTATATTTGCATTTACAATATACTAAGATTTGTAATGTTTTTAAAAGAAGTTTCTTACTCACCAAGGCTGCATTTATTTGATAAAAATACAGTAAAAACAGTAATATTGGGAAATATTATTACAAATAAAATAACTGTTTTCAAATGGAATATATTTCAAAATATAATTTATTCATGTGATGGTTAAGATGATTTAAAAGCCATTACAGTCATTACAACTGCTTCAGTGTCACATGATCCTTCAGAAATCATTATAATAAGCTGATTTGGTGTCCGGTTATTATCAGTTATTATTGGTGCTCAATTATTATTAATGGTTATTTATTTCAATGTTGAAAACAGTTCTGCTGATTAATATTTTTATTGAAACTGATAATGTTATTCTTTTTTTTCAGGATTCTTTGATGAATAGTAAGTTATGATAATAACAATAATAATAATAATAAGGAATGTATGTTGAGCACCAAACCAGCATATTAGAATGATTTCTGAATGTTTATGTGACACTGAAGACTAGACTAATGATACTGAAAATGACATTTAAAAATAAATAATATAATAAAAATATTATTTTAAATTGTAATAATAATTCACAATATTACTGTTTTTTACTGTATTTTTGGTATTTTGGTTTTTACTGTTTTTCAGCCTTGGTGAGCATAGAAAACTTTTTTTTTTTCAAAACTATTAAAGAAATGTAGTACTTTAGTGTACATCACAGCATTATAATGTACATTGAATTGTAGGGCAGATGGATAAATATTCCTTCTGGAATCTGCTATAGAAAACAAGTATGCTGTCAAAACAAGAAAAAATCATCAGGGATGCCTCTGGTTTATATAGCCCTTCAAAAAATGCTGTTTAACCTATGATCACACTGGACTTTGTGAACAAAATATTTCGTTGGACCCCAAAAGACAGCCAACTGTGCAGCTTTAAAGGAACGTTTAATTCAAAAATTAGAATTCTATCATTATTTCTTCACCCTTATGCCATTACAAATCGTTTTGAATTTCTTTATGCGTAACACAAAATGAAAACAAATTAATGAATATTGAGTGAATAGAAGTATACTGTGACTCATTTTAATGCAAATAAAGCACTCAAAAGGGATTTGGTGTTTCATTTGCTCATAATTTTCAGATACAAAGTAAGGTTGTGTATCTACAGCATGCCATTTTCGCACACACACACACACACACACACACACACACACACATGTAGCAACACGATATTGCCAGCCCTTTACATTAGCACTAGGTTATAGAAAGGTTTTAATAGTCACTTTAATTGGTGGAACACATAATTAAATATCCAATTTCGACCAATACTGCATATCAGCCAACACTCGTAATATAGGCCTGTTGCATCCCTAAAATAGATCTTGTGCTTATGGCTTGATGCTGGTAGACGACTTTGCCTCTATTTGCTGTTGGAAAATTTCCATTTCGAATTCGACCTCCTCAATATGCTTGTCTAGTTCTTCTTTGCTTACATCAGCATCACTGACCTAACCAGACGGTTGCCTTGAATTAGATCTGCACCAGTCCTGAGGATTCCACGTCTCAGCTCAGATATCAGGATTCATTACATATCATCCTCTCAACTGCATGCTTTTGGGAGAAATTATATCATCTTCTGCCTGCGTGGGATATGTTCTTTTTCGTGTAGATCACCCAGACTGGGTTCATCTGACTCACCCTGTTTAAAGTGTTAACTCCATACTTCTTCTATCCAAACGGGAACAAATGTGTGGCTAATATCACTGGATGGGATCCAGTCAGAGGAAGAAAGAAGTGAGTTTATACCACAGCACTTCAGTAGCCTACAAACCTGAAGAACATTCAAGGACTTTTCACCCTCATCCTCTCTGGAAATTCCAACATTTATGTTCAGCTTATAAAGAAAGAAAGAGAGATCAGACAGTGAGTACGTTTACATGGATCGTTTACAACAATAATCCAATTTTAACACGGTTAAGACAATACTCTGATTAAGAATCTACCATGTAAACAGATTTTTGATTACCTTCATCCGGCTAAAATCATATTCGAAGTAAACAGAAATCGAATTAAGACATGTGGAGTATTCCTATTTTAGTCACATTACTGAAGTGCAGTATAGACATGTAAACACCTTAATCAAATTATTACCGTCATGTAGGACTTTTCGCCACATTTTGCGACAGGATACACACGGCAGTGGTCAACCGTTTGACGGCAAATAAAAGAGCTTCAACACCTCCGTCGTCTGTTTGCACGTACAAATAATTAACTGCACTTAAAGCGTTCATACAATTAAAAATGAAACCCAAAACTGTACATGGCATCATCACGAAGACGAACTATATGTTTATACGTGAAATTCCGGAGAGGACGTTGGATGGTGTCACATGGGGACGTAATGACGTGTGCCATTAATCGATCTATGTACTATCACATGTAAAACGGGAACATGAAAGGAATATTCTAAAAGCAACTCATGCAAACACCATAATCATAATATTGGCTTATTTAGAATAAGGTAAATAATTAGATTAATGATGTCCATGTAAACGTAGTCAGTGTTGTAACTCTTTTTCCTTTGATTTCTGTGACTCAGTGATGTTGGTTTTTTACCTCTAAATTGTGTTAATTACATTTTTTTTATTAAGTTCCAAACATAGGTTCTGTGGAGGAGTCTAATCATTCAGTCCTGTCAATCATCATTACAAGCCTATATAATCAGCAGTCATTGAACCGCCCTGGTGACATTTCTTCCAGCATACCTTTACCTCCCCACCGCCTCCTCTACTCTTTTCTTCCTCTTTCAATTTCAGTGTTATATGGAGGGTTAGCTCAGAGATCAAGCCCAGTCTTGGGGTTGAGCCCCTGCTTCAACGACAGCAAGACAGATTTGCTTACCATTAGTTATGGGCAGGTGATCTTATGAATTTGTTCATTAATGGGAAGTCACTTTCACAACTGTCAAATGTCGGCTTATACACATTTTGTGTCAAATATTCGCGTGTTCTCTAATTGTAAATGCTACAAATCTCCTTTAGTGTTCAGACATGATTATTTATATTTAATAAAAGAGAAATTGTGATTCAGATGAAACACTTTTTGTCAGTTAACATGCATTAACCTGATCGTTTCTGATCGATTATTTCTAATCCTAATCAAATACACCTGCAAAATTTAAACAAAAGGTGTGTTCCATTCTACTGTAAATGCCCTTTGACATGGACTTAAAAGGGTATTCTCTTATCTTAAGTGAGATTCCAATCTGTAGGGAGCTAATATGTTCAGTTTGAACGGCACTGCAAAAAAAGGGAACATCAATACTTCACAGGAAGTGAAGTGAATTTGACTATCGTGGCTTTGGTTAAAAAAGATAAAAGGCACATTTAATATAGCCAAAGTATGTACATGTTCATATTAAACATTGAAACCGAAATGTAGCTCTCAGTTTAGCGCTTTCAAATATGTCATTATATCTCAAACTCCTTTAATATATGCGACTCAGGTTTCATTTGTGTTTGATGATGTTGGCATGTTCCAAACGAACAAATTCTGTCAAATTAAGTGAACTACAACTGATACCTTGTGCTCAGGGAATAGGGAGCAGTGGACACTGCGTTCTGTGAAACGTAGCTAAGGTCTTCAGGATCACTTGAAAATTACAGGCAGGAGTGTTTAATCAGGGTTGGAGCGAAACTCTGCAGGACAGTGACCCTCTAGAACCAGAACTGCCCACCTCTGCTGTAAATCCTCTATATTTTTACCCAGAGATGACAGTGATAATGAAAGAGAGGATGGTGGTCATGTAGGATTTCATCCCTGTATCATTTTTTTAAGTGCTGGATCTGACAGTGAAACTCCACCAGTGTTACAACCCTCTCTGGTCTCCCCTACTATTTTATCACATTTTGAAACCCACTTGTTATTTTGATTTTCATCTTTATAAACTGGAAACCCTGAGAATAAAGTTGAATAAAAATTTGGAAATGTTTATGATACTGCTCTGCAGAAATGCTGCATGGGGGAAAATTTGCTTCCTGATTCTCCAAGTGTCTCCTCAGATGACGGTTTCTTATTAAATCCAAACCAAAAGCAATGTCAGTTATTCGTCTCTATCCAATAGACTCTACAATTGCTACGATCATGGTGCAGTTGGGAAATAAACTGGCAGGCATTGGAAAACAGCACACGGACGAGAGTTGAAAATCGATCTCTTTCTCAGACGTCCAACAGCACAGAGAGAAACATGGTGTGGGATGCTGATGGCATCTGTCATTGCGGACGCTGGTGCGACATGAGGGCCGACGTGGGGTCATACTCACAGGAGATTGTCATTTTAATAGACAAGCAATTCTTGTCTGTCGCGGATCATTTATTGGGGCAAAGAGCAGCGGGTACTGCAGTAGGGGAAGCGGCCATGACTCCGTGCAATGCCTGTGACAGCTTGAGAATGGCGGGTGGGAGCTGTCCTCTTTGATCTGTCAAACCTGCATGATGGAACACACTCCGCATCTACCAGCTGCTCTTTCGCAAGATTACACGTACCTGGGGGCACATCCGAGTCCTCTTAATGTGTGTTGTGACATGGAGTTGTTGACGTCCCATCGTGATTGACTGAAGTGTTGACTCATGAGCCAGTGTTTAACAACAGCCCTGAAGCCCAAGCAGTCCCAGTAACCTTTCTTTGACCGATTTTAACTCTTATGAGATGAACAATTAAATGGTATTATAATTGTCTGTCTGAGAAGTGCCAATTCTGTGAGGGTATATTTGAGATGGACTTTATTTTGTATTTTTTTAATAGTCCCCCAGGCACTTTGTGATCATGAATTTGCCAGAAGATATCCACACTGTCCAGCTCATCGCTGCTAAAAGTCACATACAAATTAAACATAACTGATTGCTTTGAATGTCAATCAGAGATGCGTTTCTAGCATAGTTCAAGATCAAATTTATGTCATTTTATTGCTGTAAATAACAAACATGGCATTTGAAGGCTACTTCAGGAAATGTGGGTTCCCTTACATCATTCCGGGGTTCTCCGGTGGTGCTAGAGAACATACGCACTCTTCAAAAACAGCGTTTTAATTCTCTCAAAAAACTAAAAGACACAGAATGAATTTTTTATATGTATGGAATAAAATATATAGATTGTATTACCCGTTAGCTTGCTTGATCTTTGCTCAAATTCATGATCTATTTCAGTCCATATGTCATACTATAAAGAAACTATGCTTCCAACCACAGGTCGAGAGCTGTAGTTCCAACCACAGAACTTTGCAATGCTGTTTGTGAATGTTTGTTGAAACTATGGATTCGGGAAACACTAAATTGTTGAACTATGTTGATAACAATGGAACTTGTGACCATAGATGGCTAACTTTGGCTTTTGGGAAATGCATACCTGATAGTCTATGATGGCTGTTGGTCAGAATGAGCTGAATAAGTGAGACTAGTGAAATTGTACCCACTGCTTCTCATAGAGAAGTCTATAATAATCTGGGATTCATGAAAATGTACCTAAGAAAGAAATTTAGATAAATAAATCCATCCCCTGGAGCTCGGCTGGGGATGGATATTGGCAGAATGCTTAACCTGTCAGTGCTGTTTGACCTGTATTCAGAGTAAAGTGTACTGATCACTGCCCTGTCAGACAGAGAAACCCTTAGTTAGTTGTAGTGGACATATTCCCCTGCCACCAAATAGATGTTCAAGAATAAATTCACATTTGACTGAGGAAGTAACCATAGTAACGCTGTTTGAGCACCTTTAGATAGAGTCATATTTGGCATCAGATCTTCAAAACGTAAGTATTGCGATTGTTTAATGTCTTTATTAAAGATTTATATAGCAGACTTATAACAGATTATTAATTTATATATCACAAAAGTTAATTTGACACCTGTTGATGTGTTTGCAGCATCATGCAACATCAAACATATTCAATGATTTCTGATTTTTTTTTTTTGTTTAGTTTATTTATTAAAACTAATTGCTGAATTTATTTTGTGCTGAAATATTTTTTACTTATACCACAGCTGTTGGATGCTTGATTTTGATTGTTGATAGACTAAATGCACAGGTATGAAGTAGTGATAGGTTTTGACCAGATTGCAGTTTAATATCACTTTACTTCAAACGTTTTTTTTTTAGAAAAATCTGAAAACTCCCAACAGTCGTTTTCTGGCAAAAGCAGATAACTCCAAATTTCATGCTTCAGAGTTATATATGAAAAACACAAACCTGTTGTCAGTGCTGGCCTTCTAGGTGAAATAGGTGACAAAGTCACATGCCATTTGATTGGTTGTGGTTTTGCTATTAGAGACGCTGCATGCTGTAGCGAATTTAGCTCATGGGGAAATATGAATAATTAACCATAACTAATTATGATTAATTATTAATATTTTAGATCCACTGTAGATAGGTAGAGATGATATCTTACAGTTTTGCTATTAGAGACACTGCATGCTACCCAACGCTGCTGAGAGCTGCACAGACGCAGGTAATTCACAGATTAATCGCTCTCTCTCTCTCTCTCTCTAAGCTAAACTGGCTATTCTAAAGTCCCATCAGTGCAAGAATAAGAATCAAAATTTGGTGATGATGTTTAAATCTTTGGTAAAATCCCGACTAGTTACTGAGTACACATATTATTAGCATACAAAAAAAATTTTTTTTATTTAAAATTATATGGGGTGTTAAAAAAGAAATTGTTACTGTGAATGAAACTGGTCTTGTTTTGCATTGGTGATTATTGTTATTATAATCGTTGGTTATTTTTTTATTTTATTCTTGTGTTTTTGTGTTTTTGTATGACGGAAGGAAAAATGAAAATGTTTTTAATCTCTCTCTCTCTCTCTGTGTGTGTGTGTGTGTGTGTGTGTGTGTGTGAGTGAGTGAGTAAGTGAGTGAGTGAGTGAGTGAGTGAGTTAGAGAGAGAGAGAGAGAGAGAGATTTGATTTTTACAATCACTTTATAAAGACAATTGTTCTTCAAACAAGACATATTTGAATAAGAGGAATCTCTATCACTATCTGAACCCACATTCTCACTACCGCCATCATCTTTCTTGACTTGTTTGATAGCCTTTCCACAGCTTTTTTTCTTTCTTTTAACCGGGATTTTAAAGACAGATTCTACTTCCTCAGAATCAATATCATTGTCTTCGACATCCATTTCATCAGCGTCTGCCGCCGCCACACAAGCATTTTCAGAATGTTCAGACCGCTCATCGGACATCAGAAGAGTATAATTTTTACTAGACTTAGTAACAATCTCTGTTTTATCAGATTCAATCAACTCGGCTGGAGTTCAGCGGCTTCTACTGCAGACTTATTGGCAGTCTCCACGTCACCCAGCCGGAGAAAGAGCAGAAACTACTTGTTCTGAGTTTGTGCTCGTACCTGCACTGTCCTTTTTATTAGGACAATCACAAACAAGATGTCCGATGTTTTGAACTTGAAAATCAAATAGATCTCATCAGTTCCATTTTTCAGCACCATGAAAATGTGTCTTCTAAACGAGACTAGATGTTTTACCAATGGTGACTTGCACCCAAGAGGGATTTTTTTGATAGGGGAAACCAGTTTTCCATAACGAGATAATTCTTGTATCAAAACTTCGTCTTTGATAAACGGAGGTATGTTGGACAGTATAACCTTTTTAGACGGGCTACTCAAAGGCAAAGCAGGCACGAGTGAACCATTCAACACTACGCCGTTTTGTACAGCGTCATTTGCCTTATCAACTGTTTTAAAAAAAAAAAAAAAACTGCACTGTTCATCCGCGATGCCGAAACAATATTATCATGTCCCACAATCTATCCCACCGCTAAACAACACTGTTCCACAATGATTTTTGACTCCACCTTCACTCCATGGCAGCAGGTTAAATTATCAAAACTCATTGTGTTTTGGTTCATCATGCCTCCCAGCATAACGGTGGTTGCAGACGCAAAACACCCCTGAATGCTAAACGGCCAAACAATTCAACACATAAAAGACAAACACACAAAAAATGATAGAAGATAGAAAAGTGTTTAGCACACTGCTACAAACACATTCACCCTCACCACGCTCCGTTCATTCCCAGCTGACACTCCGACAGAGAGCGAGAGAGAGAGAGAGAGACAGAGACCTGGTGTTCTTTATAATGAAGATGCCTCATAAAGTAGTTCTGCACTGCATTTCAAGTAGTTTTTACATTATTTTAGTATAATTGAGATACAATATAGTTTCTACTCCTATTTTGAATTCGTTTTCAATTTGTATTTTTGCCATTTTATATTTTCAGTGTAGTTAACATTTTCATAATTAGTTTTATTTGTTATTTTTATTAGTTTTTTTTTTCAGTTTTAGTTTGTTGTTATTGTAGTACACATGATAAATATCGAAACTATCTGAAATTAAATAAGTTTGTTTGTTTATAAGTTAACTGTAAAACCCTGCTTTTGAGGATAAAACCTGACAAATTTCTTTAAACAAAACATCTGAATAATATCTTGTCGTGTGATAACCATGGTATAAGCCGAATAATTGAGACCACTGAATTATTGAAAAATAATGCCAACCTGAAGTGTAGCGACTGTGATGCAATTACCATTTTGTTCATTCATTTTCAATAATTCAGTGGCATGTCAGAATTGGAGTTTTGCGTCGTGTTGTCTGCCTGTGTTAGCTTTCTATCTGCTGTACAAGCCCAGATGAAAAATGCTGGTACTTGTGGGAAAAATGGTGACATTTGTTAATGTTTGGTAACACATTACCTAGCATGAACTAAAAATTAGCTATATACTGTATTTGTTACATTATTTTTTAATCAATGGTAATGTTAGTTAATAAAAATGCAACTTTTAATTGTTAGTTCATGTTAGCTCAGGTTCATGATATAATATTAATGGATATAACATTTCTTTTTTAAATAATGCATATGTAAAAATTGAAATTAACATTGTCAGTTTACAAATGGAACAGTCTGTTCTTTTGGGGAAACAAATATTTTCATTGATAATAATAAGAATTGTTTCTTGAGCACCAAATCAGCATATATGAGTGATTTCTGAAGAAAAATTCAGCTTTGCCATCACAGGAATAAATACAATTTTAAAATACATTAAAATAGAAAACAGTTATTTTAAAATGTAATAACATTTCACAAAATTATAGTTTTTACTGTATTTTCTATCTAATAAATGAAACATTGGTGAGACTTCTTTCAAATAATAATAATAATAAATAAATAAATACCAACAACAAATATTTGAACAGTAGTGTGTATAAATGTATAAACATATATTACAGTTGTATTTGCACAGTTCTGTATGTAATACAATTCAATAATAGGCAAACATTTACAAGTTAATTATTTTCTCTCACTAGAACAAATTTTCTCAAGCCTAAGAATCCTAACACCTTAAATTGACTTGTCCTATCCCAACTTCCTGTTTCAGTGGGGCATATGTGCTTGTCAACCTTTAAAACCCTATAAGATGCATCATTGCAGGTCAGTGTTTAATTACTGCATCACTGCTCACTGATCCTCTTAAATACCAGCACACTAAAGACGACTGGAGAGAGATATGAGTGTGAGTATCCTTGAGTGACCCTAGAGAAAGAATGTGTATGCATGCATATGCTCTGATCTTAACACGGTCAATTATCTGCAAATCTTTATTGAAACGCATCCTCAGAGAGGGCAGAAATCTGAGACTACAGTCATATGGCGCTTTGCATGCTGCTTTATGGTTTTGGCTCCATGCCAGCAAGTGTTTTAAATGTGCATCTGTAGATATGGCTAAGAAAACGTGTGTTCTCACCCCGTGGTCATGTGACACCTTCAAGGGTATCTCTGGGGTTCCGACTTCTCAGTCTGCTGCTGAAGTCAGCAAAGTTCTGCACAGCTTTAATGGACATCTGCATACTTTAGCCTGATTTGATAACCAGAATAGCCCCAGGGATGTTTTTTTTTCCTTTCCTTCCTTCCTTCCTTCCTTTTTTTTTTAATTTGTCAGTTGTTGTGCTTGTCAGTTTACTTATTGGATGGTTGGATTTCCCATTTGCAGAGGTTTACGCTTACTGTAAGTGCAGTGAAGGAGTTTTATCTGACAACAAGCTACAAGCTTTATACACTGTCAAAAAAAATAAAAATAAAATAAGCGCATGAATTGTACCTTTAGGGATAAAACAGCTTGTCACTAGGGGACAACTTTGTACCTTATCTTCCCCTAAAGGGACATGTTAGTACCTTAGAGTAGTAATATGTACCCTTAAGTTACTACTACTACTGTGAACCTTTTAGTGGTGGGTAAGGTACAAAGTTGTCCTCTTTAAGGTATTGTCCTAGTGACAAGCTGTTGTATAAATGTACAATTGTTGCACTTTTTTCCCTGAGAATTTAATGTTTACAGTCAAGCTACTTCAACAAACGAACTACATTGAAGCTACATATATGTGGACAATGTGTTGAGATATAGTATATGAGATACAGAATTAGTTCAAATGTAATTTTATTTGTTTGTTTAATGATAAAGTGAATTGAAGTGTATTTAGTTTAATATTCAGTAAAATGGAAGTTTAAGGACATTAAGATTTTTTATTATTTTGTCAAATACTTATGTCTGTGGTGTTAATATCACATTACCTATTAATAACTATATTTTAAAGTCAAAATTTTGATTAAAATATATAAAATCTGTAAGTTACACTACAAACTGTAATAAGTGTGACAATAATTGTCATAAATACAGCAAAATATATGAAAATTATTAATAAAGAATGAACTGACCATACACTTCTCAGATCAACCATCACCTGCAATGTCCTTTACACACAAAAAGTAGTCCAAATAAAATGCCCCTTTTTCTTAAAGGGCTGGCGTACATTGTTGTTGATTTTTTTCTGTTTTCTTAAAACATAAAATATGCATTGTTCTTTTTAAATTATTGAAATTGTACTGTACTGTGATTAGGTTTTTCAGAAGAGCACTTTGTACTTTTACTAAAGTACTTTTTTAACACATGTAAGTTTACTTGTAATTGAGTATTATTTCAGCAATGTAGCAGTACTTTTTTCAGTACTCTTTCCTCCACTGACTGTACATATTGATAAAAATCTATATTCTCAGTATTAACACTGTGATGTATGATGGGAATATGCAGATTTTGTTGCATATAAAATCTCTCAAACTCATTTAAATATGCATTAAAAAGAAAAAGAAAAACTTTCAACAGTGTACACTTTTTTTTCACCCTGCAGAATACAAATAGTATTTTTTATTTTTTTGTTAGATTTATTTTTGGCATTTCATACCTTTTTATTTAGATAGGACGGTAGGTCGACAGGAAGTGAAGTGGGTGAGAGAGAGAGAGAGGGGGGTGGGATCGGGAAAGGTCCACGAGCCGGGTCTCGAACTCAGGACGCCTGAAGTGCAAAAGCGCAACATGTCGGCGCGCTGCCCACGAGGCCATCGGCGCCGACAAATATTGTATTATTTCATTTAAAATGTAAAGTAGAGGGACACTATTTGCCATCAAAAATTTAAAAGACCCGAATTTACACTAATTCACAAATGCATTGATAAAATGCAGAAAACAAAATTATGAATTGCAATATTAAGAAAATGTGTTACGATTAAACACAGGACTTCTGCAGGGACTGAAATGGGTCAGTTAGAAAAAAACGCTCACTTTAATTAATTTCAGTTCTTACACAGACGTAAAATGCTGTAAAATCAGATTTCCCTACACAAGACACTAGATATAGATCTGCAGGCACAAAATAAAAATGTGTAGTTTTATCATACAACTTTTTAGAAAATTTTTTTTTTTAGCTTCTGCTTAGCTAAATTCATCCACTTTGTTGTATATAGCATTTTACTGACATATTTCTTCTACGTTGCTTTCGACCGCTATATATTTTGATTAGATGTCTCTGTGAGGTTTTAGGTAATGCTTTATGAGGACAAAGTGCAATTCTTCCTGTTACAGTTGCTGTCGTCACATTATGAGAGTAAAGGTCGTATTATCTTCCACCAGGGAGCAGTTTAATTGCTCCCAGCCAATGACTTTTAACTTTGTATGTACAGGTGTGGTATAGATGGAATAGAATAAAAAAAAAAGTTGTAGGGATGTACTAGGGTGATAAATAATTATAAGATTATTGCACATGCTGTACTTTAATTGCACAATGGGACAGTGTCCCACTTCAGGTCCTGAGAGATGGTGGTGCCCAGGAACCTGAATGACTCCACTGTCGTTACAGTGCTATCCATGATGGTGAGTGCAGGGGGGTTCCTCCTGAAGACCACGATCATCTCCACAGTTTTGATGGTGTTCAGCTCCAAGTTGTTAAGACTGCACCAGACAGCCAGCTCTTTAACCTCCTGTCTGTAAGCAGACTCATCTCCATCCTTGATGAGACCGATGACTGTTGTCTCATCTGCATACTTCAGGAGCTTGACAGAGGGGTCTTTAGAGGTGCAGTCGTTGGTGTAGAGGGAGAAGAGCAGTGGGGAGAGGACGCAACCCTGAGGGATGCCAGTGCTGGTGGTGCGGTTGTTGGATGTGAATTTTCCGATTCTCACTAGCTGCTGCCTATCTGTCAGAAAGCTGGTGATCCATTGACAGAGAGCTAGGGACAGAGAGCTGGGTTAGTTTGGTCTGGAGGTTCATAGTTTAGTTCCTAGAACTATTGGCGAAAATTCACTCTTAAGTGTGTTCGCACCACAGGAACTAGGAACATATTTCGTTTTTGGAACTCCATTTGGGGTTCCATTTACTTCGGAGTAAGGTCTAAAACAGTTCTATAGGAACTATCAGTGATGTAAGTGTATGCTGATTGGCCAAACTCATACAAAACACCGGCTACGCAGCATTTTTAAAAAGCCATGTAAAAAAATATTTAGGCTACTTCACGAACATGGAAAACAGTGATAACGGCATTTACCTGTTGTCTGCTGCGTTGTGTTCTTTTCTCAGCCTCAATGATATGCAACACTGCAAGGCATCTGTAATGGGGCTGACGAGACGAGAGGCGTGCGAATCCATGTGCAAGCTTTTATTCACAAGAGAAGTGGTCAAAAAACACAGGCAGGGTCAAATAACAGCAAACAGGTATGGCACAGGCAAGACAAAAAAAATATTCCTTGGGCTAGCGTGGGTCTACGATCGGCGAACATGCTCTTTCAATTGCGTAAATTGTGCATTACATTCCATCTCCGTTATCATAAAACCCACGACATACAACAAAAACTGCTCTGAACACAGCGTCCTCCACTCACCGGTTGGTGATGTTTGTAAATGCCGTGAATAAAAACTTTGCTGTCGGCCGCTTCAGAGTTCATGCTGCCAATGCGAATGCAGCCAGGAAAATGGCCAGTGGGAGAAATTGGTTTTCTAGGAACGACCCTGCTGGCTAGAACTAAGCGGTGAGAAAGCACCTTACGGTTACATGAAGAACTTTTAACACCCATGGGATCTTTCCATGTTCTTTAGATTTTTTAAATGAAAAATAGTTCTGTAACACAGCAGGACAATTAAACTGTGTATTGTAACCACTCACCGTTCTTTTCACACCACAAAAAGTATTAGTAAATCACTCTCCAGTGCCACTCCCTTTGAAGGGTCCTAGTAGGGAACAGATCAAGGAGTGGGCAAAAGGTTTAGGGCAAAATGACAGCTCTGCTGCGCCATTATGAACAATCTGTGTGTCTTGCGTTCTTAGCCCCAGCTGGTTTGTTTACTCATGATATGTGGATATGACCCAGCAAGCTGTACTTCTTTACAACAGTGGTTTCTGTGCGGCAGTGGTCAGTGGTCAGTGGTGTAAGCAACAGGGTTCCCACGCTTCTTGAAAGTACTTGAATATCAGACACATGGATTCAAGACCTGGAAAGTACTTGAAAACAAATATAGGTCCTTGAAAGTTCTTGAATTAAATTTGAAATAAATTTTATTTAGTAGAATAGTGCTATTTCAAAAAATTGTCCTATATGCGCTGTCCAAGACAAAACGAAACAGCACTAATGATTGGGGGTGGGGATGGGGTAGCGCAAGAAAAAAACTTAGCATGTGAGCTGATGCCCAGCCCTGCGTGAGAAGCAGTGCATTTGCGACTGAAACTACTGCGTGTGACTATGAAAAAATATTTAGGAGCACCAGTGCGACTGACCCGATCAGCATATTTGTGTTTGCGCTCAGGGGAGCTTCAAATGTTTCTAACTTACTTACAACGTGTTTTTGCAGCGTTGAGTAATGTATCACAGACATACTAATATAGTAATATACATACTAATAGTAATATATAAACAGACATCTGTTGATTCCTTGAACACAATGTAAATCAGAATACACTCACTGCTCAAACATCTAAGTTTTGTTCAGTGCTGAGTTCTGCAAACTCACGAATCCTCTCGTTATAACAAACAAAGTGTAGACAAATAAGAGATTCATTGTGCAGTGTAGGGAGCTTCGTCGATTATAATGGAACTTTGTGAGATCACGATGAACTAAGGTGAGTGACCGCTTTTAATGATTATTAAGGGAGTTTGCAAATGTGATATTGATTTAATACAACACTTCAATAAACAAGAAATTAATATTAAGTGACTTACATTTTCTGACTACAACACTATTGCCTGATTTTGCTCTATTTCGTCAACGAAAATAGTTTCAAACAAAGTCACAGCTGAGTCGCTGCGCATCTCCAAGCAAACACAGTGGTGTTTCATTTATGAATGAACTTGCGTTTTTAAACCAATCTGATTAAATTACCCATTCATAAAGACAGTCACTTGCTTCATTCCTGAATGAATCAGTCATTCGAACAAATCAATTGAATTAATGATTCAGTGATAAACTCCACCTACTGGCAGTTTTACTTTCAAATTTAAAGTATATTTTCTGTAATTTAATTCATTTAATATTTCTATATTCAAAATTTTATATTTAAAACATTAACCTCAACATGAATTTATGAATTTAATTGCACTCATGCTACCTCTGAGTATTATTAAATGTCTGAAAATACACTTACAAGCCACTTTTGTGTTCTTCTGTGCCACCTCTGTAGTACAAATCATTTTTTAAATACTGATTTCATTTGATTGGTAACTTAATCTTATTCTACTTGATTTTATTCTGTTGTTTTAATAAATAAAAATGTAAAAAACTTATAAATATAATTTTTTGAATTTTACATAAAAGATGACATACTTTTAATACAGTTAAAAAAATGCCATTACAAAAGGTGTAAAAACTAAATTCCCTGTAAATCACTTTAAGTCAAATATCATCTCGTAATGGGAAGGCTAATATTGATCAGAATTTTCGATTATTGATTTCAAAAGAAAAGAAAGCGTAAAGCCCTGTTTAACCACTTTTCATTAATTAAAAAATTGAGAAATTCTCAAATTTAAATCTTTTACAAGAATTTCAGCAAAAACCAGTTTGATGCAAGAATATATATTTTTATCAATATTTTTGAGAAATTGTATTTGAATATTACCAGTGTGAACTCCATTGACTTCAATGGATTTAATTATATTCTTTTGAACACGACTGCTCAAAATGGTCTAAATTTATGAAAACTACACATTCAAAACCTCATTACTCTGAAATGTTTAATGTAAATGTTAAGTGTAAGTGAAATGTTAAGAACTGTAAGAGGTCTTTCATGATGCTACATATGCTGGGGTGTGAATTTGATAGGTGCTTGATATAAAATAAATGGTGCTTTAAAAAGTCCTTGAAAGTCTTTGAATCTGGTGTTCATGAAAGAGTGGGAACCCTGAAGCAAAGACTTTAATGCTCCCTGATATCCCATCAACATCACACTCTTCAGCATGCAGGTATGTGTAGCACAGAAAGATGGACAGAGCTCTGCGATAATAGGGAAGGGAGCATGTAAAAGTGGAATAGAATAGATAAGAGGGCATGTGGGGGATTTCAGCATATTAATCATGCGTTTTGCCTGCCTTTCCATGATTTATTCATGACAGCTGCTCCTCCTTCAGTGCCTACGGAGAATGTGAGGGTACTATAGAGGACATCATATATACTGCGTTGAAAAGCAACATTCTGAAGTGGAATAGTTTTCAGTGAAGCACAAACTCTCCAGGCTCCAGACCCAAGGGGAGACATTAGCAATCACCAGAACTGCATTTATCTACTAGAGACATTCATCCACTGCTTCAGTTTAGGGCTCTTTCTGCCTCAAGACGCCAGTCGACACTGTTTATCTGTAATTACCATAAAAGTGCTGTAGTACCATAGTAGGAATCAGAATACCAGGTGAATGTGATTTGGCCAAGTAGCAAGTGGATCAACGTTTTTTGATGGTCCTGAAAAAAAAAAAGTCAAACACTCATGCTCACCATCAAGCCATCCAAGATGTAGGCTAGATGAGTTTGCTTCTTCATTGGAACAGATTTTGAGAAATTTTGCATTTAATCGCTTGCTCACCAATGGATCCTCTGCAGTGAATGGAAAGACAAAAAAAAACTCTTCTAAATTTTGGATGGCCTGAGGGTGAGTAAATTTACTCTTTTTATTTATTTTAATTATATTCCTAACATTAAATCAAAGTATTCACTAAACTCAGAGAGAAATTATGTCTTAAATTTTTACTTTAACCCTACACCTAACTACTTTCTAAAAACAAGTGTCTTATAGCCTTGCAAACTACAAAACCCGTCATTGCCCTTGCAGCAAGAAATAACCTCTGCCAATGGGCAAGTTAACTGACAAGCACAATATCTGACAGACAAACAAACAAACAAACAATGTACAACAATGTACATCAGTTGCACACATATCAATCAACATATTTTTCCTCTTAGTATATTTCAATAATATCAACATTTTCATTTAACTTAAACATAATTTGATTAAGTTAGTAACTTAAGTAGTCTCAAAGTGATTTTATGAAATGATTATTATTTAAGCACATGTTGTTCTATAAGCTAGCAAGCACACATTAGAAAACAAAATGTACCTTTTTACAATATTTAAAAACACAATGAAAGAACAAAGAAAATTAGATCAGTCAATGCACTGGCATTTGCACAGTAATTTCTCATTGATTAAAGCAATGATTCTCAACCTTTTTTTCCACCGGGCCGCACCCCATAAATAACACCCAATTTTGTGAACTTTGGCTCGAAAGGAGTAACAGCACAATCATAGGCGGAGTTTCACTTTTATGCGTGGGGGGGGGGGCACCCACTGGCAGACGAGCCACGCGCACTTTTTTATATGTTCTACATTTCATGTATTTATGTAACATATTCTACATTAAAAAAATAATTTGGAATGAACAATAACTGCTGTACAAAGAGTAAAAAAAAGAAAAAAAAAACCTAATGCAGAAAAGCTGCCTCTTTTTCCAAATTGCGCAGATGACCACTATCTTTCTTTCATCTCTTCTGATAAATTTTCAGGCAAATCGTTTTCTGTGTGCTAGATCAGAGCTAGAGCCCTGCATTTCAGTCACTTTTTTACGCCCCTCGGGCTGGGCTTCGGGACAATTTTCACATCATAGTTCAGATGCGAGCAGGGCCTCGGGCCTGTTTTAGGCTTCTCCTTATTTTTATATTTTAGACATTCATCAATTAGTGATGAAAAAAAGATTGCCTTGCTGGTGGAAACGACACGAGACCGTGCTACCGAGACTGTCAAGAGTGGCTCGATGGTGTTTAGTGTCCCGCCAGCAGCAGCATGTATCGTGCAGACGAGACGGCAGAGAGCGCATCATGTTTGATTTCTTTATTTTATAAAAGCACAAAGTTTTGTTTATATTGTGAGTGCACACAAATAAAAGTAGACCCTTTACAGTTACGAATGATGTATTTCTCTTACCTTTATGAGCAAAAATGACTGCTTATCCACTGAAAAAATAATGCAAGTGATCGCGCTGTCATCTTTATGTCCTGCAAAGCGCGCTTTAGCTTCCACTCTCTGCGCAAACTATTGGATACAGTGCACATTTATCTAGGTTTAACGTTTAAACATTGTTATATGCTTGAACTGTTTTACATCTATAGATTTGAGAAGGATGTTACTTTAAATGCGTAACGTTAATTGGGCTATGTGAGTATCTGCTCATGTCTGAAAATAACATATGATAAACAAAATTATTTTACATAAAAATATTAGGCTATAGCTTATATTTATTTAGTACATTTTTAAATTAATGTAAAAACTAAAATGAATTGTAAAACTGAAAGCATTTTTTTTAAATTGTGTTCAGCATGGTGGGCCGCATTTTAATTTGTGACGGGCCGCATGTTAAAGCAACGATTAAAGCAACATACTTTGTTTTTTATTTAATACCATTTGTTACCATAGTAGTAAAAAAAAAATCGTTTTTCTGATGGTATATATCCAGAAAATTATGGTACATGGTTTTATCTGTGTCAGTGCACATATTGGTCAACACTGATGGAAGCTTAGCTAAGGTGGGCTTCTCACTCAGAGCCAGCACTTGGCTGTCAAGTCTTGCTTTGGAGGATGGAGATCAATTCCATATGGCACCAACAAATGAAAAAGTCATGCTTCAGGTTTTGCACTCTACGAGCAACTCCCACAAGATGACTGCTAGGATTAAGGCCTGCATAAGCAAGAGTGCTATTTTTTTTTGCATCTTCAAGATTCCTACAAATAAATTGGTCTTGACTCTTTTGAATGACCCCTGACTTGGTGAGACAGCTTTATGGACATTGCTTTAAACTCCCCTTTTCCCTTTACATCCATCGCACTGGCATTTCTCCTGCATTTGGACAGATGAGTTTGAATGGGTTTTGACTCTGTCAGGAGGGGGCTGATCCCCAGTTCCCAGAGTGGTGACCCCCATCTCAGACTACAGCGACTGTGTGGCAGTCTGAAATGAGCTGAAAGAAAATACAGAGCAAGTTAAAAATCTTGCATTCCTACCAGTGATGTTTTTACCAATACCAGTGCGATTTCAATTTTATTGTCACAACAAATAATGCTAAACAAAATCCATCTATACAATCTCCAAACCGCTTATTCTTTGTAGGATCACAGGGATGCTGAAGCCTATCCCAGCATCTCAGGTCACAGGTGTGGGACACCCTAAATGGTTGGGCAGTGCATCACAGGGCTCACACACAGATTCACATCTACAGGCAAATTTATTGTGTATTTTGGATTGTGTTGGAAACTAGAGCACCCAAAGGAAACCCACTCCAACATGGGAAAAACACATACAAACTCCACACTGAAAGGCCTATTGAGGGCCATCTTGCTGTAAGGCAACCATGCCGCCTTTAAACAACCTCGATACCCGTATCTGCAGGAGTATCACATATTCAATCAATCAAATAGTGAAATTTAAAATTAAACTTTATAGATTAACAATGACAAATTTATAGGCTATAAAACAACACTTGTTTTATCACCTAAATAGTCTGTTATGAACATCAGATGAACAGTGTTATTCATCTGTGACAGAATGCAAGTGTTAAAGTCATAAAATTATGAACAATTTTTAACCACAGCAAATATTACCTTAAGTGTTAGCAATGAAAAACGTTTATAATGTCTAATATAACGTTATGCCAAATATACATTGCATATACTGTATGTAGAGGCAGTGTGTTATGATTTCAAAACATCCCACTATAAGTGATATTTGCATGCTTTGTTAAGTGTAAAGTGTAAATTAAAATTTACAATTTATTGTTTTTAAGGGTACTTGTAAAAGGTTGCTAAAGAATGTTAATAAATGTAGGCTATATGCCAAGTGGAAATGAAGTGTAAGATATGAGATGAGGGATTGTGAAACTGTTTATTAATTAAAACCTTGATAATTGAAAATCAGGAACAATTCATCTAGAAAATAAAGCGTGATCAAATAATTATCATCAGTGGAGTAAAATAGTTGAGATCAGCATGTTGGAACATCAGGATCAGACAGGCATGAAACTTCACATCAATCACGGCTCTGAACTCTTACACCTGTCAACAGCTCCCACCGCTCATCAGTATCAATTAACAGAAATGCTTAAGAATGAGGGGTGGGAGCATAGAGGCTGTTTGGGAGGATTTCTGGGTGGTTGCTCAATCGCACTCAATGGTTTCTCATAATTTTCTGTCAATTTCCTCTCGTCTTATTATATTGCTCTCTTTCTGATGTATTTATTTATTTTCTTGCCTTGGCGGTCAAAAGTTTGGAATAATTATGTTTTTTTTTATGTTTGTGAAATAAGTCACTAAGGGAACAATTCTCACTATTAACTAACTAGTTACTAACTATTACATATTAAAATAGTTACTAACTATTAATAAGCAGCAAATTAGGAATCTATTGGTCTATTGTAGTCAGAGAATTGATTGAATTGAGAATTGCTCCCCAAACTACAGTGTGACCAAGAAGTATCTTATGCTTACCATTTAAGGCTGCATTTATTAGATCAAAACCCCATTAAAAACAGTAATATTATTACAATGTAAAATAACTGTTTTCTATATTAATATATTTTAAAATGTTATTTAATCATGTGATGGCAAAGCTAAAGTTTCAGCATTCTCCAGTCATCAGTGTCACATGATCCTTCAGAAATCATTATTCAGTATATGCTAATTTACTCAAAAAATATTTGCATTATCAGTGTTGAAATTAGCTGCACTGCTTCATATTTTTGGTGAAATCTGTGATACACTACCATAAAATAAAATTAAATAAATAAGCAATCCAAATTTTTGACTGCCAGCGTAGATTTTCACATTTTCAGAAAATGGTGATGTTTGCTTGTGCAGTTCACCACCTTTACTCTCGGTGGTTGCTTACTGCCCAAATTACTGAAGCCCACTACACGCCTCCTATATGACATTTTGGACTTTATACATGGCTTGCGTTTGTCTTTTGAAGTAGCTGTAGAACAAACATTTCAGGATTAATTGTGTGCTAAATTTAAACATTTAGAAACATTTTCTGCTGTGCAGCACAAGCCATAGAATGTAGTTTTTTTTTTTGACTGATGGTCACCTGGATCTCAGAGTATCATACAGTAAATGACAGTATGTAAATAAAGAGAAAAAAACATATTCATGCCTGTGATATTGACAGAAATGCAGCTGAGGAGGAAAAAAAAGATGGCAGGAGTGGAGTAGATGTAAAGATATCAGCGAGAGAGAGTTGCTGGTTCATTGGAAGATAAAATACATGCCAGAATGGTTTCCACCCTCTCTCTCTCTCTCTCTTTCCATATCCCATTTATCACCTCTTTGTGCCATTGCTCTGAGACGGGTGTGAAGGAGACAGGGGAGCTAATCGAATTCAAATCCTCGTTCCTGAAAAAGCCAAGTGGATCCTAAACCGAGGCTGGTGGTGCCAAGCTAATCGCATTAAATATAATAATTTAAAAAATAATAAAAAAAATTAATACTTCTCTTGACAGTTGATAATAGGTGTGTTGCTCAACGGGAACATAGCAGGTGTTTATCTGACATATTAATCTGAGTCTAAGCATCTTTCATGACATTAGGCACTGGTTGAACGGGTGACTACTTTTTCCTTGTCCTCTGGAGTTTAGTTTCAGTTTGGCTTTGGCTACATTTTCTGCACACTGTATGAGTTAAATGTTTTCTTTATGTAGTGATAAATGGGGCAGTGGCGGCTGGTGCTTTTTATGAGTGGGGAAGCACAGATATAAAACCAGGTATTATAGCAAAATATGTATTATTAATTGTTTTATCTATGTGTGCACTGCTTCTGGACAGTGTTGTTAATTCTGTCAGCCATTTTTAATTTAGTCTTAGTCTTTTAACTTAGTCTTAGGCTTAGTTCTGGTGTCAAATGTACTTTTTAGCTATTATCATATTTAGTCAATCTTGTCCTGTTTTTGTTTAGTCAAGTTTTAGTTGACTAAATGTCAGAGCATTTTAGTCTAGTTTTTGTCAATGAAAACTTTGTCACATTTCCGTCATGCTGTATAATAGTTAAAAAAAATAAAAAAAGATTGTTGTCATATGAGAACTATATTTTTTACATTTCAGGTATTGCACTTTCACCAATAAGCACAAATCAATAGACTCATACACATGGTTTATTTGACCTCATCTAGTGTTTATTAAAGACTATTTAATATGCAGTATAAATTAATATCAAAGACTTAGATGCTGTCTACATTATGAAAACTGGCAAAAACAAACAAAAGTTATTTTAACAGTAAAATTCCTAATAATACTTCCAATAATTCCAAATTGCAATAATGAAATGTTAAAACAACAGCGGTTGAGTAAGTGCATTTATTCATCAACCACAATCGCTAACAATATAGTCGAGATCTCATGACAGAACACAGACTGGCTGAATGACACTTTCATTTAAGCCGAACATCTCACATGGAGATTGCTAAACCTCAGCTAAACTTACTAGTTTGTCTGTGTTTTCAGATCATCATCGGCTCTTCTGCAATGAAGAATGAGCATGTGAGCATGGTTGCCAGATTGCAAAAAATAAGCAAAACAGTAAGCTCTGATTTGGGGATTTGAACTCTTTATATCTGGCAACCACAAACATGAAAGCTCATGTAGTAGAGGCATATACAGCAGTCCACAATAATATTTTGTCTCCTTTTTTCCCGATGAAAATTAAAATAAATTTTGGTATAGATTTTATAAAAAAAAAAAAATAAATAAAATGTGAGTCTCGTAATTTTTCGTCAATGATATTGCATTGCACAGTCACAGTTATCGTATATAAATATCAACCTTATTGTCGTCTCATCATCATCTCATCTAGACATGGGAAAAAAGCTCATCAACAAACATTTTTCATCATACTTTTCATTAACGAAATTAACACTATCGGACAGGATACAAAATTATGCATATAAAGCCTCTTGTCCAATGAACAAACATTTTTCTCTCCATTGCCTGAGTGCTACTGACTTCAACAGATATAATCAGATATCCTCAACAGAACAAATAGCGTGTTGCATGTATATATATATATATATATATATATATATATATAACTGCTGTAAATAAATGAGACTTCTTGCAAATTGTTTCATATTGTAAATCAAAATGAGTTTACTTGCATGATTTGAATGTAGAAATGTTTTATAATTCTGCTCTCAAATATTACCCTCTCAAACTTAAGAAGCAATGCATTTTTATATACCCAAAATGTCAAAGCCTTGAAATATATAATAATAACAATTAAAAATCAATACCTGGCTTCAGGTACGCAACTCAGCATGGGAACAAAAGAGTATTGCAATACTCAGCTGTATTGATTTTTTTCCCCAACCTCCCCTAAATTTGTCATAGTTATGATGGATCCCGAACCTGCTATGACACATAATGGAGTCATGCTATGTTATGAAATTTTGATGTCTTTAATTTTGTTGATACCACGGATGATTTTGATGTCTATGTTATAGTGTAGAGCCACAGTTATGGGTGCAGTGTGATTTCTTTCTTCTTCTTTTTTTCACTGCTGCAGATATGTTCTGATGAAAAATGTATGATTGCACATGTTTCTTTACAAAAGAAAACTTGGATAGGGTGCTGTATCCTCTGGTGCCATGGTCTTGATGTCACTTTTTAAACATGTTTTTCTCTACATAGCTATATAGTCTATATAGTCTATATCTAAAATATGTGCTTGCTATATAATTTTCAGGTGAACTGTGGCAGTATTCAAATTACAAATAAATTGAGTTTTACATTTTAAGTAACACAAATGAGTAATCTATGAAAAAAAAGGTAATCTATGATTGGATTGTGTACATATTGTGTATATATACTGATCTGCATATATATTGATTTGTTAAGATGAGAAACCTTTGCAAAATAGTTATCATAAGCAGTCACACGAGGTCGAAATTGGCCCTTACTTTCCTTATATACTTTGCTGGTCTTATTGTGCATGAGTCACAAGTGCATGTTATTCCACAGAAAACAAAAACAAAAACAAAACAATGTTTTTGTAAACTTTAATCAAAATGTAAATTTCCTTTCCATTTTGATATGACATGTCCACTTTTCACCACTCAATCAGTTCTCAGTGGATACAATCCAGTCACATTACAGAAGTGAAATGGGTGGTGAATATAATTTCAGGTTTACTTGAACAGAAACGCACCTTCTCACTGGAACCTGAATTGAGTTTTACAGAGACCAAAATGAAAAGTTTTACATTGCCAGGGAAAGTTGTTTCAGTTATACAAATTGTGCACAAAAGATTGGCAGCTGAAAGACTTCTGTGCGTTGGTGGATCAAGAAGTCTGTGGCAATGTGTGAAAAGAAAAATTGCCTTTGGTCACATTATGCTGTAGTAAGCGTTTTCCACACATCAGTTATGTATATGCTGATTGGATTTTGTAGTGTTCCAGTAAATGCAAAACACAAAGCAAATTAAGCACTGTAGATGTATTCTCACCCCTCTGATAGTATAACAAATAGAATCTTCTGTAGCAATCCTCAATGTTAATTGCTTTGCAACAAAACTTCAGTTGGAGAATTAAGCATAGCAGTGACAGTGAGGGCCATGAGCTCATGAGCTCTGTCTAACCAGCTTTTATTTGTCAGAGCTCACATGACTGAACATGCAAACTAAATTTGGGCTTAGAAATTAAAGCACTGATATGTTTTACTTTAATGAGCCTGTTTTTGATTAAATGTGCCAAAATGCAGATACACATCCACACACCGCTATAATGGCCAGGTTAACCATGTTATAAGGATCTTATGACTTAATAAGCATCTTTTATTACCTGTTCATCACTGGCACTTAACATTTGGTAAATGTCACAGGGAAAGATCAGTACACTGCATTCAGAAAGTGGAGGGGACACTTAATGCAGGGCTATTATTGTAAAGGTCTGCGTGATTATCCCAAATGTGGTGATTATTTCCTTTGCTGTTGTAATTGTGATTATTATTCTCACTGAAATTCAAAACATTTTGCTAACTACAATGTAATTATGTAAAAAACGAATGTGTCCATGAAATAAAAACGAACAATCTATTGCATAAACTGAAACTAAACTGACATGTAGTTAATTTGATAATAGTGTTAAAAGAAAAACAAACAAAAAAATGCTGTAATGTTTCTCTGTGAATTACTATCAAGAAGCAAACTGGTAAATAAGGCGGATTGTGCAGTGTGTACAGTATTTCATGCCAGACTGTACAAAAAAATCGTAGCCAAGAGATCTAGCCATGATTCAGAGTCCTTGTACATACTTGTTTCTTACTAAATGCTAAGAAATTATACGGAAAATTAAAATATATAAATTATATATATAAAACTAATTACGGTGCTGATTCCAAAAATTGTTACGCCATACTTTCTCACAAAATATAATGTACAATCTGTAGCATTTTTGCCTTTGCCAACCATTTGTAAGGAGATGTTGTTTAGTATTATCCCTTAAACACCAGTAAAACGGCCCCTAAGACACGATTCCTATCTTTCTTTTAGACGGGTTATAAATATTTGTTAAATTCTAAGCCAATTGTCATTCTAAATTCTTCATGTATGAATGGTTCTGAAGACAATATTTTATGCTTAATCCTGATTTCAAGGTTAGTATAATGTGCAGTAAACTTATGTTTATTTTTTGCATTAAATTGAGTAGAACATATTTTTCCACTACTTGCAGATTATACGTTAAATGATACTTTCAACTTTTAAAGCTGAGACATGCATGATGGAAAGTTTTGATATTTTTGAACTGAGATTTTCAAAGATAATTTTATAGAGAATAATGTGGTAATCTGTGGCATATCAGGAGTGCAAACAGCCTTTGCAGTTGTAGCTGCTAGTGAAAATACACTCATAGAAAACAATGTATGTGTTTGTCTTATTGGTTCTTCTGTGCACAATAGACTTGAGCTATCGCACTATAATATTGTGACCCAAAATTTGTTAATTTATGCTATAACTTTGTCAGAGGCTAAGATTCATCGGAAAGACCATTCATCGATTCATGTGACCATTCATGTCACACAAGGCGATCAAAAACTCATGATTTTGACAATAGGAATATTTTAGCCAAAATCACAGAATGAACTCAAGCCAAAGATGTGCACAGACTTGCATCTAGTGAGGAATATTAGGTCCTCTCAGCATGGTGGGGCTTCCTAAAGCACAGCCTCAGGCTGGATGTCAGAAATACAGCAGACTGACTTGTCTACACAGCTTAAAAGGGGGAAGTGAACAAATGGAATAAAAGCTTCTTTCAGTGTCCACCGTCTTACAATACCTAAATTAACCAAATTAGATTAGTTACAATTATACTTTAAGTCCTTTCATACAAAAAAGTTGTGTTGAATAATATTTGATTGGGGTATTAAAATTCCAATTGATTATGACACAACACATGAAATATGAATTCTGCTAATTATGTGTGTAGAAATAGATCTGATGTGGGTGTTAGCTCCATGACTGCATGACTTTGTAACAGTTCATTTGAGTAGCAGTGTACAATTTCCCTCTTCATCGTGTCAATGAGGGGGCAAGTGGAGCGAGGGGCCAGGGTACTTTCAGCGGGGTGAGTGTTTTACACTCTTCAATTAGCCTCTAAGGATACGGATGACCTCCATGTTTTCTCCTGGCGAAAACCCCCTAGCCCTCTTATCATCCACCCATTCGCTCTGCTCTGCAGAGGAGGCAAGTGCTCTATCACGAACAGAGGAAAATAGATATGCAGCTGTTTTACATTATGGGTGAAAGCATCAAATTAGTCAAAAATATCCGTCTGTATCAATGACAGTGGTGGTGGGCGAAAATTGTTTATACACTGTTTATGAAAAAAACTGATACAAAAAACAATGCTGTTAATGCTGCTTAGATGATGGAACCACAATAACAGACATTTTACTCTTTAACTGTGCATTCACACTGAAGCTGGTTGAGCGGAGTGGACATTTGCAGTTAATTCAAGGGTTTCATGCTCGCGCAAGGAATTGTGGGATTGACAGTGGACTGGAGAAAGCAATGAGAACGTCTAAGAGTGTCAAAACGTTTTTGCAAACAAGGATTGGAAAACTCAACTATAGTGGTGTTTGTATCGAGCATTGGATGCATTGCAGTTGCTATATGTTTGTTAAATATTGATTTTTGTAAGCTTTCATTGTGAGTAGACTGGCTTTGTTCACAAGGGTTTATTAAACCAACAATGTATCTTTACCTTAGGCTTTCAGAATCAAAGCTTGCATCTTTCTAACTATAATTGTCTGGCCTGGCTCACTGACCCAGCAGTTGAAGTACAGCATGGTTCTTCAGATCTATCCTTCGAGGTTCACTGTCCTGCAGAGTTTACTACTAAGCCTAACCAAACCTACTTGAACAAGCTAATTAGTCTCTTTTGGGACTACTAGTGCTGTGTTCCAATCCACAGGGTTCCTGCTCTGTTTACTGCCCCCTATTCCTTGAACATGATATCATGTTCCCTTTCTTTGAGGTATAATGAAATAATATGCTTCTGTAAATAAACAAAAAATACCAAACTCTCTCAGTAAAAAGGTAGGCCTGCAAAAGCTATCACTGGGGCAGTACCCTTTCAAAAGGTACACTTTTATACATAATTTACCACAAAAGGGTTCATATTAATACCTAAAATGTATATGTTAGTACCTAAATAGTACATTTTGAAAGGGTACAACCCCAGCATTTGTACCTTTTTTTCTGAGAGTGTACATTTGTGTAATATCTATCCATCTATCTATCCATAAAACCACTTTTCCTATGTAAGGTCTCAGGGTTTAGGCATGGAAACACACAGTTTGTTATATTCACACAGTTTGTCCCTGTACTTTATGTTAACTGAAGTTCTGTGAATAGTGATGTTGCTTTTGTGAATGCATTTTGCTCATGTGATGACAATCTGTCTTTTGTGCACTTTAAAATATTTTAAAACTAAATTCTTGCTTCATATTTGTAAAACACCCATATAACAAGGTCAATCAGCTGCCAACAAGGCCACTGAAACTGTTTAGAGAATGTCTAGCTGCAGCCAATACAAAAACAGCCAGAATCAAATAAAAAAAAATACTTCTCTTTAAACCTACTTCATCTGAAGTTTCTAAATGCCTTTACAGTGTTTTGGAGTCCGTATTAAAATGCTCTTGTGCTAGCAAACCTTGGCCAATAACCATTTCTCCTTGTAAAGGGCTGCAGCGTCATGCATGATTGTCCACAAGCGGCATTACAGCTGCTGTCTAAGCTTTCACCCAACAAGAGTTTCTTCTTCTCTCTTTAGTCTCCACTTTCGCCCCCAGTAGCGCTGCGGTCCTCTGGGTCCTCTCTGTATTCTATCATACCACAAGGGGCTGTCTAAACATTTACACTGAACACCAGCAATAAACTGGAACTGTTCCTGGAGCAGTGGAGCCCTCTTGATTAATCAGCACCGGCTCCTCTGAGAACCAGGAGGAGGGTAGAGAGCGGGTAGCAGACCCAGCGGTCATATCCTGGTTCCAGAATTAACACATGCCAAATGCAAGTGAAAATTAGCTTTGCCCAGTAAATAAAACTGTGCTACTTGCCAGCTGGCTGGTAACTAAGTGATGTGAATGATTCAGATCAAATATATACAGACTCTCTACTAAAGGAAACATCTGTTTCATTCCTTGCAAGGAAAAATAGCTAAATAATTCAGTTGTCATAAGCACCAAATTTATTTTTAATAGAAATAATATACAGTAAATATAGTTTCATGGCTGGTAAGAAATATTTATGGCTAGTAAATTTAGAGATTAGCTATTGTGTGTATTGCAAGTGTTTTAAAAAGTTCCTTGTGGACCCTGCATCCTGCAGCAGGGCCACCGTAATGACTCCACACTTTCATTGTCAATTCATTGTCAAAAGGATCCTAAACTATGTTCACTGTATAGTAAATCTTAGTAATTCAGTTTTCCATGCTAATAAATGTCAATTTGCAAACTTGTTTAGAAAAGAAGTGAGAAAGAGAAGAAAGGGTCATTTTTCCCTCAGTAGCTTATTTTCTCTGTAGCTGGTGCCATAAAAGATTTCCACACCAGGCTAATTTGAAATATATTAAAGTGAGCTTACTGCAAGGAAACCAATTTTGCTCGCCTTTGCCGGCACTCCCTGACAAATGTAGAAATTTAATCAATTTAGAGGAGCTAAAAGTGCTGTGCTATCATTGTGCTAATTTCAATTATTGTCGCTTTAGCTCTGCGTACAGTTAATGCTGTGGGAGAATTTTTACGCTACTTTTCTTCCTTCCGAATGCAAGTCATTTGTAAACAAGACATTATAAGCTGCCTACCTTAGAGAACATTTTAAGGGAGCAGAATCTATAGAGGCATCTTATTCATCCTGAGCAAATGTCCTATAATGCTTTGCAACACGCTTAGCAAAAAAAGTACATTTCAACGTAAATTTACTTCAATACAGAAAAGTATTTATAAGTATTGTTTAATGTAATGTTCTATGAGTGCTATTTATTATTATTATGTTGTTTTCTCAACAGTATTATCAACAGTATCATGTTGTTAGCAACATGCTAATGTCAGACTCTACCAGAATCAGTGGTGTTGACAATGATGAATTTAACTTCACAAGCTTTAATTTGTTAACATTAGTTTATGCATTAGTTATTATGAAGAGTTTGACTTCTGGGGCTGTAGCGAGTTATAGGAAGTTTATAACTTCTAATACTGCTGTAATTATTGAAGTGACAGAGATGAAGACCATCCAGGGTTCCACCCTAGCTGTATGAGTTTGTCATAATGTTCACACGTTCTAGGTGTCCATTTGGTTGGACTTCTCTCTTTCTGCTTCTGAGGTTTTGGAGTCAAATCTTGTCTGCTGCTATGGACAAATTGTCCTGTGTCTGACTGAGAAAGACCACGTCAGATTTGCAGTTGGTAAATAAATAACAAGTGACCCTTATTATGTAGACAAAATACTTCCAAGGCACTCACGTGGTAAGATAAAAAGCCTTTAATGAACTGGGCTTAAATCATTACAACTAGTTAAAAGTATATCTACGCGTTTCGGCAAAACAACCTTCTTCAGGACACACATCAATTGCTCAAACAGGTATTCTTAAACTAGTGTTAATTAATGAATCTTCAAAGACAGCTGGGGTAATATGTGGGTGTGGCTAAGACTAGCCTCTTGTTACAAAGAGAAAGAAGAAAAAGGGGGGGGGGGGGAATAAAAATAAGGGGGAGAGGG